>NW_024357726.1:0-6703 GCF_014805655.1 Passer montanus
TTTAGGAATTCCTGACCTAATTTTTACCATTTTCCCCATTTTTTGCCCCAGAAGCAGGACCGTATCGAGGCGCTGAAGCGGCAGGTGGAGCGGCACCGCTGCCACGTGCGCATGCTGGGCCTCCATCCCCGGGGGATCCCATGGATCCCTGACCCCATTCCTGCTGCTCCCATGGATTTATTCTGTTTTTGATGAATATATAATTTATTTTTTCCCGTTTTTGGGTGTTTTCTCCCCAGAAGCAGGACCGGATCGAGGCGCTGAAGCGGCAGGTGGAGCGGCACCGCTGCCACGTGCGCATGCTGGGCCTCCATCCCCGGGGGGATCCCATGGATCCCTGACCCCATTCCCACTGCTCCCATGGATTTCAATGAATATAAAATTTAATTTTTTACCATTTTCCCCATTTTTCTCCCCAGAAGCAGGACCGGATCGAGGCGCTGAAGCGGCAGGTGGAGCGGCACCGCTTCCACGTGCGCATGCTGGAGACGCTGCTGCGCATGCTGGACAACGACTCCATCCCCGTGGACCCCGTGCGCAAGCTCAAGGACGACGTGGAGTACTACGTGGACTCCTGCCAGGAGCCCGACTTCGAGGAGAACGAGTTCCTCTACGACGACCTGGACCTCGACGACATCCGTAGGGAGGGGAAAATGGGGGCAAAAACGGGGAAAATGGGAAAAAACGGGGAAAAAATGCGAAAAAAATGGGAAAAAACTGCAAAAAAATGGGAAAAATCAGGGGGAAGATGGGGTGGAAAAGGGGAAAATTGGAGAACGAGTTCCTCTACGACAACCTGGACCTCGACGACATCCGTAGGGAGGGGAAAATGGGGGCAAAAACGGGGAAAATGGGAAAAAACGGGGAAAAAATGCGAAAAAAATGGGAAAAAACTGCAAAAAAATGGGAAAAAAACGCGAAAAAATGGGGGAAAAAAGGGGAAAATTGGAGAACGAGTTCCTCTACGACGACCTGGACCTCGACGACATACGTAGGGAGGGGAAAATGGGGGGGAAAATGGGGAAAATGGGAAAAAATGGGGAAAAATGGGGAAAAAACGGGGAAAAACGCAAAAAAATGGGAAAAAAATGGAAAAAAATGGTGGGGGGAAATGGGGAAAAAAGAGGGGAAAGCTTCGAGGAGAACGAGTTCCTCTATGACAACCTGGACCTGGATGACATCCGTAGGGAGGGGAAATGGGGGGAAAAACGGGGAAAATGGGAAAAAACGGGGAAAAATGGGAAAACTGGGACATACTGGGACATACTGGGAGGGGTTAAAGGGGGACTGGGAGGGACTGGGTTTATTTTGGGTTCCTTTTGGTTTCTTTGGGTTATTTGGCACTGCCTTGTGTTGACGCTGTCCGTCTGTCCGTGTGTCCGTCTGTCCGTGGCCAGGTTACAGCTCGGTGGTCGCCGACAGCTCCTCGGAGCCGGGGCTGAGCGGGGGAGGGGCCCAGCCCCCCCTGGGGCAGCCCCCGGCCCACGGCACCCCCGGCAGCGCCCCGTGAGTGCCCAAAAATGTCCCAAAATAGCCTGAAATAACCCCAAAATATCCCAAAAATGTCCTTAAATGGCATTAAATATCCCCAGCCCCCCTGGGGCAGCCCCCGGCCCACGGCACCCCCGGCAGCGCCCCGTGAGTGCCCAAAAATGTCCCAAAATAGCCTGAAATAACCCCAAAAATAGCCTGAACAATACCCCAGAAATATCCTGAAATAGCCCCAGAAATATCCTGAAATAGCCCCAAAAATATCCTGGAATAGCCCCAAAAATATCCAGAAATAACCCCAGAAATATCCTGAAATAGCCCCAGAAATATACTGAAATAACCCCAGAAATATCCTGAAATAGCCCCAAAAATATCCTGAAATAGCCCCAAAAATATCCTGCTGGGGCAGCCCCCGGCCCACGGCACCCCCGGCAGCGCCCCGTGAGTGCCCAAAAATGTCCCCAAATAGCCTGAAATAGCCCCAAAATATCCCCAAAATGTCCTTAAATGGCATTAAATATCCCCAGCCCCCCTGGGGCAGCCCCCGGCCCACGGCACCCCCGGCAGCGCCCCGTGAGTGCCCAAAAATGTCCCAAAATAGCCTGAAATAACCCCAAAATATCCCAAAAATGTCCTTAAATGGCATTAAATATCCCCAGCCCCCCTGGGGCAGCCCCCGGCCCACGGCACCCCCGGCAGCGCCCCGTGAGTGCCCAAAAATGTCCCCAAATAGCCTGAAATAGCCCCAAAATATCCCCAAAATGTCCTTAAATGGCATTAAATATCCCCAGCCCCCCTGGGGCAGCCCCCGGCCCACGGCACCCCCGGCAGCGCCCCGTGAGTGCCCAAAAATGTCCCAAAATAGCCTGAAATAACCCCAAAATATCCCAAAAATGTCCTTAAATGGCATTAAATATCCCCAGCCCCCCTGGGGCAGCCCCCGGCCCACGGCACCCCCGGCAGCGCCCCGTGAGTGCCCAAAAATGTCCCCAAATAGCCTGAAATAGCCCCAAAATATCCCCAAAATGTCCTTAAATGGCATTAAATATCCCCAGCCCCCCTGGGGCAGCCCCCGGCCCACGGCACCCCCGGCAGCGCCCCGTGAGTGCCCAAAAATGTCCCAAAATAGCCTGAAATAACCCCAAAATATCCCAAAAATGTCCTTAAATGGCATTAAATATCCCCAGCCCCCCTGGGGCAGCCCCCGGCCCACGGCACCCCCGGCAGCGCCCCGTGAGTGCCCAAAAATGTCCCCAAATAGCCTGAAATAGCCCCAAAATATCCCCAAAATGTCCTTAAATGGCATTAAATATCCCCAGCCCCCCTGGGGCAGCCCCCGGCCCACGGCACCCCCGGCAGCGCCCCGTGAGTGCCCAAAAATGTCCCAAAATAGCCTGAAATAACCCCAAAATATCCCAAAAATGTCCTTAAATGGCATTAAATATCCCCAGCCCCCCTGGGGCAGCCCCCGGCCCACGGCACCCCCGGCAGCGCCCCGTGAGTGCCCAAAAATGTCCCCAAATAGCCTGAAATAGCCCCAAAATATCCCCAAAATGTCCTTAAATGGCATTAAATATCCCCAGCCCCCCTGGGGCAGCCCCCGGCCCACGGCACCCCCGGCAGCGCCCCGTGAGTGCCCAAAAATGTCCCAAAATAGCCTGAAATAACCCCAAAATATCCCAAAAATGTCCTTAAATGGCATTAAATATCCCCAGCCCCCCTGGGGCAGCCCCCGGCCCACGGCACCCCCGGCAGCGCCCCGTGAGTGCCCAAAAATGTCCCCAAATAGCCTGAAATAGCCCCAAAATATCCCCAAAATGTCCTTAAATGGCATTAAATATCCCCAGCCCCCCTGGGGCAGCCCCCGGCCCACGGCACCCCCGGCAGCGCCCCGTGAGTGCCCAAAAATGTCCCAAAATAGCCTGAAATAACCCCAAAATATCCCAAAAATGTCCTTAAATGGCATTAAATATCCCCAGCCCCCCTGGGGCAGCCCCCGGCCCACGGCACCCCCGGCAGCGCCCCGTGAGTGCCCAAAAATGTCCCCAAATAGCCTGAAATAGCCCCAAAATATCCCCAAAATGTCCTTAAATGGCATTAAATATCCCCAGCCCCCCTGGGGCAGCCCCCGGCCCACGGCACCCCCGGCAGCGCCCCGTGAGTGCCCAAAAATGTCCCAAAATAGCCTGAAATAACCCCAAAATATCCCAAAAATGTCCTTAAATGGCATTAAATATCCCCAGCCCCCCTGGGGCAGCCCCCGGCCCACGGCACCCCCGGCAGCGCCCCGTGAGTGCCCAAAAATGTCCCCAAATAGCCTGAAATAGCCCCAAAATATCCCCAAAATGTCCTTAAATGGCATTAAATATCCCCAGCCCCCCTGGGGCAGCCCCCGGCCCACGGCACCCCCGGCAGCGCCCCGTGAGTGCCCAAAAATGTCCCAAAATAGCCTGAAATAACCCCAAAATATCCCAAAAATGTCCTTAAATGGCATTAAATATCCCCAGCCCCCCTGGGGCAGCCCCCGGCCCACGGCACCCCCGGCAGCGCCCCGTGAGTGCCCAAAAATGTCCCCAAATAGCCTGAAATAGCCCCAAAATATCCCCAAAATGTCCTTAAATGGCATTAAATATCCCCAGCCCCCCTGGGGCAGCCCCCGGCCCACGGCACCCCCGGCAGCGCCCCGTGAGTGCCCAAAAATGTCCCAAAATAGCCTGAAATAACCCCAAAATATCCCAAAAATGTCCTTAAATGGCATTAAATATCCCCAGCCCCCCTGGGGCAGCCCCCGGCCCACGGCACCCCCGGCAGCGCCCCGTGAGTGCCCAAAAATGTCCCCAAATAGCCTGAAATAGCCCCAAAATATCCCCAAAATGTCCTTAAATGGCATTAAATATCCCCAGCCCCCCTGGGGCAGCCCCCGGCCCACGGCACCCCCGGCAGCGCCCCGTGAGTGCCCAAAAATGTCCCAAAATAGCCTGAAATAACCCCAAAATATCCCAAAAATGTCCTTAAATGGCATTAAATATCCCCAGCCCCCCTGGGGCAGCCCCCGGCCCACGGCACCCCCGGCAGCGCCCCGTGAGTGCCCAAAAATGTCCCCAAATAGCCTGAAATAGCCCCAAAATATCCCCAAAATGTCCTTAAATGGCATTAAATATCCCCAGCCCCCCTGGGGCAGCCCCCGGCCCACGGCACCCCCGGCAGCGCCCCGTGAGTGCCCAAAAATGTCCCAAAATAGCCTGAAATAACCCCAAAATATCCCAAAAATGTCCTTAAATGGCATTAAATATCCCCAGCCCCCCTGGGGCAGCCCCCGGCCCACGGCACCCCCGGCAGCGCCCCGTGAGTGCCCAAAAATGTCCCCAAATAGCCTGAAATAGCCCCAAAATATCCCCAAAATGTCCTTAAATGGCATTAAATATCCCCAGCCCCCCTGGGGCAGCCCCCGGCCCACGGCACCCCCGGCAGCGCCCCGTGAGTGCCCAAAAATGTCCCAAAATAGCCTGAAATAACCCCAAAATATCCCAAAAATGTCCTTAAATGGCATTAAATATCCCCAGCCCCCCTGGGGCAGCCCCCGGCCCACGGCACCCCCGGCAGCGCCCCGTGAGTGCCCAAAAATGTCCCCAAATAGCCTGAAATAGCCCCAAAATATCCCCAAAATGTCCTTAAATGGCATTAAATATCCCCAGCCCCCCTGGGGCAGCCCCCGGCCCACGGCACCCCCGGCAGCGCCCCGTGAGTGCCCAAAAATGTCCCAAAATAGCCTGAAATAACCCCAAAATATCCCAAAAATGTCCTTAAATGGCATTAAATATCCCCAGCCCCCCTGGGGCAGCCCCCGGCCCACGGCACCCCCGGCAGCGCCCCGTGAGTGCCCAAAAATGTCCCCAAATAGCCTGAAATAGCCCCAAAATATCCCCAAAATGTCCTTAAATGGCATTAAATATCCCCAGCCCCCCTGGGGCAGCCCCCGGCCCACGGCACCCCCGGCAGCGCCCCGTGAGTGCCCAAAAATGTCCCCAAATAGCCTGAAATAGCCCCAAAAATAGCCTGGAATAACCCCAGAAATATCCTGAAATAACCCCAGAAATATCCTGAAATAGCCCCAAAAATATCCGGAAATATCCCAAAAATATCCTGGAATAACCCAAATAATATCCCTAAAATATCCTGAAATAGCCCCAAAAATATCCTGAAATAACCCCAGAAATATCCTGGAATAGCCCCAAAAATAGCCTGAAATAGCCCCAAAAATATCCTGAAATAACCCCAGAAATATCCCAAAATATCCTAATCCCCATTTTTCACCCCAAAATCCCCATTTTTCACACAATTTCCCCCCCTTTTCCCCAAAATCCCGGTTTCTCACCCCATTTTCCCAAAATCCCGGTTTCTCAAAAGGCCAAAAATATCCTGAAATAATCTCAGAAATATCCTGAGATAACCCCAGAAATATCCCAAAAATATCCTTAAATACCCCCAAAAATATCCTGAAATAACCCCAAATTAACCCCAAAATATCTCCAAAAATATTCTTAAATTACCCCAGAAATATCCCGAAAAATGCCCCAAAAATATCCTGAAGTAATCCCAAAAAATCCAAAAAAATATCCTGAAAAAACCCCAAAAATATCCTGAAAAAACCCCAAATTAACCCCAAAATATCCCCAAAAATATCCTGAAAACCCCAGAAATAACCCCAAAATAACCCAAAATGTCCTTAAATAGCCCTAAATATCCCCAGCCCCCACCGGGGCAGCCCCAAATTCCCCATTTTCCCCAAAATCCCCATTTTTAACCCAAATTTTCCCAAAATCCCCCTTTTTAACCCCATTTCCCCCACTATTTTTCCCAAAATCCCCATTTTCACTCTATTTTCTCCCATTTTTCCCAATTTCCCCATTTTTCACTCCATTTTCCCCCCCCCTTTTTCCCAAAATCCCCGTTTTTCCCCCCATTTTCCCAATTTTCCCGTTTTTCCCTGTTTTCCCCCCGAATTTTCCCAAAATCCCGGTTTTTCCCCCTGTTTCTCCCCCCATTTTCCCAAAATCCCTGTTTTTAACCCCGTTTCCCCCCCCATTTTCCCAAAATCCCGGTTTCTCACCCAATTTTCCCAAAATCCCGGTTTTTCCCCCTGTTTCTCCCCCCATTTTCCCAATTTTCCCGTTTTTCCCTGTTTTCCCCCCGAATTTTCCCAAAATCCCGG
>NW_024357727.1:0-312 GCF_014805655.1 Passer montanus
CCACCAGCACCTTCCCTGAGACCACCAGCACCATGCCTGAGTCCACAATGTTCCCTGAGACCACCATGACCATCCCTGAAACCTCCCTCCCTGAGACCACCACCACCTTCCCTGGGACCAGCACCAGTCCTGACACCAACATCCCCTCTGGGACCACCAGCATCTTCCCTGGGACCACCTCCTCAACTCCTGTGACAAACATCAATTTGGAGACATCAGCGTTCCCTGAGACCACCATGACCTTCCCTAGGACCTCCAGTCCTGAGACCACCACCCACTCTGAGACCTCCACCACCTTCCCTGGCACCACCA
>NW_024357728.1:0-312 GCF_014805655.1 Passer montanus
ATGAAAATGGAAATACAAATAAAATTAAAATGGAAATAAAAATAAAAACTAAAATGAAAATGGAAATAGAAATGGAACTTAAATAAAAGTGATAATGAAAATAAAAGTAAAAATAAAAATGAAAATAAAAAATAAAAATAAAAAAAAAAAGAAAATTAAATAAAATAAAAATAAAATTTTAAAAAATGAAAATAAAACTAATAAGTGGAAATAGAAATAGATATTGAGATAACAATGTAAAGAAAAATAAAAAGAAAAAAGAAATAAAAATGGAAATTAAAATGGAAATAAAGATTAAAATTAAAAAATAAT
>NW_024357729.1:0-312 GCF_014805655.1 Passer montanus
CAAAAAAAAAAAAAAGATTGAGTCCATGAAATATATTTTAATTGACAAGGACACATTTTGAACTTGAAAACTTAAATGCCTGATGAAGCTCTTGTTGGTGCTCAACAAATGCAGCTTTTTTTTAGCCACACCAGCAACTGAGAAATACCCATAACTTTCCCCCTCTAGAGACTATAAAGATCAAAAGAGTCTTAATGAATATATAACTATAAATTATAAATATATAAGGATCCAAACACTATAAAGAAAAAATACTATGTTACATTGTGTTCTTTAAATCTTTATCAGGAATAAAATAACTTTTTATTTTTT
>NW_024357730.1:0-312 GCF_014805655.1 Passer montanus
TTCATCCCAAATCCATCATGACCCCAAAAACCCAAGAATTCACCCCAAAAATCTCAGGGTTACCCAAAATCTTTATTTCCCCCCAAAACCCCAATTTTCCTCATCTCCAAACCTCCTTCCCCCACAAAATTCCAGTTTTTCCTTCCAAAACCCCAATTTCCCCCCTAAAATCCCAACTTTCTCCCCCAAAATCCCAATTTTCCCCTCCAAAACCCCAATTTTCCCCAAAAATCCCAATTTCTCCCCTCAAAAATCCCTATTTTACCTCCAAAACCCCAATTTTCCCCCAAAATCCCAATTTTCTTCCCCAAA
>NW_024357731.1:0-312 GCF_014805655.1 Passer montanus
AAAAAAAAATCTATAAGTCTTTTACACTACTTACTGTAAGGAGACTATCAGTTCAAAATAAATCCAGTTCTGTTTCTCATTCAATAATTTTTCCTGATTACCATCTTCTTAAATGCTAAGTATATATTTATAGCACACTGACATATTTAGCTGGTTTTATTAAAATTGCTGAAATTGTTTATGCCATTCAGCACTGCTTTATTTTAGTGCCTTTATCACACTGCAAGTAGGCAATATAATAAAATTCTGATCCTACATAATCCATAAGTTTTTTAATACAAGCCATTTTTGTCTCTAAGAAGAACTAGCTTA
>NW_024357732.1:0-312 GCF_014805655.1 Passer montanus
ATTGGGAGGGTTAGTTAATGCTGCTGGTGCTGGTGAATGGTTAAGTGTTAATTATGCAAATGAATGGGTTAATTATGGTAATGAGCAATGCAGACGCGCTGTTGGGTTGAGGTGGTGGGTGTGGCCTGATTATGCAAATGAGGGCGTGGTTATGCTAATTAGGAAGGATATTTCCTCACTGTAGTGATGGGCTGGTTATTACGCAAATTATTTACTTAATTATGCTAATGAGCAGGTGAGCAATCACTGTGCTGGAATGTTGCTGTTGGGGGCGTGGCCTCAATATGCAAATGAGGGATTAATTAGGCTGAT
>NW_024357733.1:0-312 GCF_014805655.1 Passer montanus
CTAACGATTAAACAGTGATATGAAATTTGAAACAAACTTACCCAGTGCATCACAGGAGCCTGGCGTAGACCAGATCCTCTAGAACAGCCCCTGGGTGTTGTGCTCCCGTTGATCCCCGTTTCCAGCCCGCACGGGGCCGTTGCTGCAGCTGAACTGTGCCTCTTGCTTTGCAGGCGCAGCCTCCCGCGGCTGGCCGGCGTCGGGCAGCGAGGCCTCGAGGGCAGGAGCAGGCAGTGGCACCAGGCTGTGGGGCTGGGGGCAGCCCTGTGTGCCGTCCCCGTCGTGGAGGTACCCCCAGAGAACAGCCAGACC
>NW_024357734.1:0-312 GCF_014805655.1 Passer montanus
CCCCCTCCCACCCCGGGCACCCCAATCCCCGCTCACCTCCAGGGGTGCTCCTGGAAGCCGGGGCAGAGCTCGCGGCACGCGCGGCACGGCCGGCCCCGCTCGGGGTCCTGGGGGCACCCCAAAACCGCCGGGGTCAGGGGGACCCCAAAAAGGGCCGGGGTCAGAGGGGAACCCCAAAAACGGCCAGGGGTCAGGGGGGGCCCCAAAAACGGCCGGGGATCAGGGGGTCAGGGGGGCACCCCAAAAACTGCCGGGGTCAGGGGGGGACCCCAGAAACGGCCGGGAGTCAGAGGGGACCCCAAAAAGAGCCGG
>NW_024357735.1:0-312 GCF_014805655.1 Passer montanus
TAATTTTTTTAGGGAATAATGGCATTTTTAGGGGAAAAAGTCATTTTTTTAGGGTAAAAAGTCTTGTTTTGGGGAAAAAAGTAAATTTTTTTAGGGAATAATGGCATTTTTAGGGGAAAAAGTCATTTTTTTAGGGTAAAAAGTCTTGTTTTGGGGAAAAAAGTAAATTTTTTTAGGGAATAATGGCATTTTTTTAGGGGAAAAGTCTTTTTTTAGGGAATAAATTTGTTTTTTTGGGGAAAAAGTCATTTTTTAGGGGAAAAAGTAGTTTTTTTAGGGGAATAAGTCATTTTTTTGTGGAAAAAGTCATTT
>NW_024357736.1:0-312 GCF_014805655.1 Passer montanus
TGTGCCATTCCTTCTGTAACTCCATGGGGTTCCCGGCGCTGGGCGCGGCGCTGGGGCACCCGCGGCGCCGGGCGCTGCTCCCCGCGTACCTGCTGGGGGTGCTGGGCTTCCTGCTGCTGCTGCACCCCCTGACCGAGCCCGCCTTCTTCGGGGCGCGCCCCCCCTGCCGCGACCCCCCCGCCTGCTCCTGACACGGGCGGGGGGCGCGCGCCCCTCCCCACAGCCCCCCCTTTTTATAGGAGCCGCCGCACAGAGTCTATTTTTGTGATTAAAGTGGTTTAAGGCTTTGTGGGCGTACTGGGATGGACTGGG
>NW_024357737.1:0-6696 GCF_014805655.1 Passer montanus
GGAATTTTGGGGATATTTGGGGAAATTTTGGGGACATGGGGGAGATTTAGACGGAATTTGGGGGAAATTTTGGACCTTTTTGGATTTCGGGACGTCTCTGGGGGATTTTGGGGGTTCGTGGGTGGAATTTTGGGAGATTTTGAGGGAATTTTGGGGGAATTTGGGGATTCAGGGGAGGTTTTGGGGGAAATTTGGGGGAATTTGGGGATTTATGGGGAGGGAGGTTTTGGGGGGAAATTTTGGGGAATTTGGGGATTTATGGGGAGATTTTTGGGAGATTTGGGGAGATTTCAGGGGATTTTGGGGTGATTTTGGGGGGATTTTTTTGTATTTTAGGGGATTTCAGGAGATTTTGGGGATGATTTTGGGGGGATTTCGGGGGAATTTGTCCCTTTCGCGCTGTCACATCGCTCGGCGCTCTCCCGTTTGGGTTCCGGGGGGATTTTTAGGATTTTTTTTTGTTAAATTTTGGGGTGATTTTATTGAATTTTAGGGATTTTTTGGGGCGATTCCGGGGGGGATTTGGGGGCGATTTTCGGTTGAATTTGGGGGGCAATTTGGTCATTTCCGGTGGCTCAGACCATCCCGCTGCGCTCCCGAGCAGATTTAGGACAATTCTGGGGCGATTCCCCGGAAATTTTGGGGATTTTTGGGGCGATTTCGGGGCTCCCTCCCCCCGCCCACCGCGGTGACAGCAGGCAGCCCCGCCCCCCTTTAGCCCCGCCCCTCGGCCGTGATTGACACGCGGCTCGCCCAATCAGCGCCGCGCGGGGCATGCCGGGAGTTGTAGTCCCGCCGCCGCTCCCCCATTTCCCCCCCGCGCTCCCCCTCCCCTCCCCCCTCCCCGGTACCGGGGGGCTCCGGGAGCGCGGGGGGGGGCGGGGGTCCCGGCGAGTACCGGGAATAGAGGGGATGGAGACCCCCGGTACCGGGAATAGAGGGGATGGGGGCTCCGGTACCGGGAATAGAGGGGATGGGGGCTCCGGTACCGGGAATAGAGGGGATGGAGACCCCCGGGACCGGGAATTGAGGGGATGGGGGCTCCAGTACCGGGAATAGAGGGGATGGAGACCCCCGGGACCGGGAATTGAGGGGATGGGGGCTCCAGTACCGGGAATAGAGGGGATGGAGACCCCCGGTACCGGGAATAGAGGGGATGGGGGCTCCGGTACCGGGAATAGAGGGGATGGAGACCCCCGGGAGCGGCACCGGCAGGGGATGGGGGCTCCGGGACCGGCAGCGAGAGGGGATGGGGGCTCCGGTACCGGGAATAGAGGGGATGGAGACCCCCGGGATCGGGAATAGAGGGGATGGAGACCCCCGGGAGCGGCACCGGCAGGGGATGGGGGCTCCGGGACCGGCAGCGAGAGGGGATGGGGGCTCCGGTACCGGGAATAGAGGGGATGGAGACCCCCGGGAGCGGCACCGGCTGGGGATGGAGACCCCCGGTACCGGTGATAGGAGGGGATGGAGGTTCGGTACCGGCACCGGGACCGGCAGGGAGGGACCTGGCGGAGGTGGAGGTGCCGGTACCGGCAGGGAGGGACCCCCGGTACCGGCGGGGATGGACCCGGTGAGGGTGGGGACCCGGCAGGGGCGGGGATGGACCCGGCGGGGATGGCGGTGCCGGTACCGGCAGGCATGGACCCGGTGGTACCGGCGGGGGTTGGGACCCGGTACCGGCGGGGAGGGACCCGGTGGTACCGGCGGGGATGGAGGCTCCGGGAGGGACCCGGTGGGGATGGAAACCCCCGGTACCGGCAGGGATGGAGCCCCCGGTTCGGGCAGGAGAGACCCCCGGTACCGGCGGGGATGAGCCCCCGGTTCGGGCAGGAGGGACCCCCGGTACCGGCGGGGATGAGCCCCCGGTTCGGGCAGGAGGGACCCCCGGTACCGGCGGGGATGGAGCCCCCGGTTCGGGCGGGAGAGACCCCCGGTTCGGGCAGGAGGGACCCCCGGTACCGGCGGGGGTGGAGCCCCCGGGTCGGGCGGCAGGGATGGGGGTCCCGGGTTGGGGTCCTGCTACCGGTGGGGATAGGGGTCCCGGGATGGGTCCCGGTACCACCTGGGTTGGGGTCCCGGTACTGGCTGGGATGGAGGTCCCGGGGTTGGAGTCCCGGTACTGGCAGGGTTTGGGGTCCCGGGATGGGGTCCCGGTACCGGCTGGGGATGGGGGTCCCGGGTGGGGGTCCCAGGGTTGGAGGTCCCGGTACCAGCTGGGATGGAGATCCCGGGGTTGGGGTCCTGGTACCACCTGGGATGGGGTCCCGGTACCGGCAGGGATGGGGGTCCCGGGGTTGGAGGTCCCGGTACCGGTGGGGATGGAGATCCCGGGGTTGGGGTCCCAGTACCACCTGGGATGGGGTCCCGGTACCGGCACAAGGGGATTTACCTTGGGGGACCCCCGGTACCGGCGGGGATGAGGCCGCAGTCCCGGTCCTGATCCCGGTCCTGGTCCTGGTCCCAGTCCCAGCCGCAATCCCAATCCCAGTCCCAATCCTGGCCTCAGTCCCGGTTCTGATCCCGGTTCTAACCCCTGTCCAATCCCAGTCCCGATCCGGTTCTGACCCCAGTCCGATCCCAGTCCCAGTTCTGGTTCTGATCATGGTTCCGATCCCGATCCCAGTCCCAATCCCAGTTCTGATCCCTGTCCCAGTCCTGGTTCTGATTTTGGTCCCAATCCCGGTTCTGACCCGGAACTTCCATTCCCTCCCATCCCAATCCCGGTTCTGGTCCCGGTCCCAACCTCATTCCAGTCCTGGTTCTGATCATGGTTCTGATCCTGATCCCAGTCCCAATCCCGGTTCTGATCCCTGTCCCAATCCCATTTCTGATTTGGGTCCCAATCCCGGTTCTGACCAGGAACTTCCATTCCCTCCAGTCCCAATTCCAGTTCTAATCCCGGTCCCAGTCCTAATCCTGGTCCCAGTCCCAATCCCGGCTCTGATCCCAGTCCCAATCCCATTTCTGATTTGGGTCCCAATCCCGGTTCTGACCAGGAACTTCCATTCCCTCCAGTCCCAATTCCAGTTCTAATCCCGGTCCCAGTCCTAATCCTGGTCCCAGTCCCAATCCCAGTCCCAGTCCCAGTTCTGATTCCAGTCCCGGTTCTGATTCCAATCCCGGTGCCAGTCCCGGTCCCGATCCCGGTTCCGATTCCAATCCCAGTCCCAGTCCCGGTTCTGATTCCAGTCCCCATCCCGGCCCCATCCCGTTCCAAGGCTTCGCCCCATCCCAGTCCTGGTTCCGGTCCCAGTGCTGGTTCTGATCCTGCTCCTGGTCCTGATCCCGATCCCAGTCCCAGTTCCAATCCCAGTCCCAGTTCCAATCCCAGTCCCAGTTCCAATCCCAGTCCCAGTTCCAATCCCAGTCCCAGTTCCAATCCCAGTCCCAGTTCCAATCCCAGTCCCAGTTCCAATCCCAGTCCCAGTTCCAATCCCAGTCCCAGTTCCAATCCCAGTCCCGGTTCAATCCCAGTCCCAGTTCCAATCCCAGTCCCAGTTCCAATCCCAGTCCCGGTTCAATCACAAGGGGATTTACCTTGGGGGACCCCCGGTACCGGCGGGGATGAGGCCGCAGTCCCGGTCCTGATCCCGGTCCTGGTCCTGGTCCCAGTCCCAGCCGCAATCCCAATCCCAGTCCCAATCCTGGCCTCAGTCCCGGTTCTGATCCCGGTTCTAACCCCTGTCCAATCCCAGTCCCGATCCGGTTCTGACCCCAGTCCGATCCCAGTCCCAGTTCTGGTTCTGATCATGGTTCCGATCCCGATCCCAGTCCCAATCCCAGTTCTGATCCCTGTCCCAGTCCTGGTTCTGATTTTGGTCCCAATCCCGGTTCTGACCCGGAACTTCCATTCCCTCCCATCCCAATCCCGGTTCTGATCCCGGTCCCAACCTCATTCCAGTCCTGGTTCTGATCATGGTTCTGATCCTGATCCCAGTCCCAATCCCGGCTCTGATCCCAGTCCCAATCCCATTTCTGATTTGGGTCCCAATCCCGGTTCTGACCAGGAACTTCCATTCCCTCCAGTCCCAATTCCAGTTCTAATCCCGGTCCCAGTCCTAATCCTGGTCCCAGTCCCAATCCCGGCTCTGATCCCAGTCCCAATCCCGGCACTGATCCCAGTCCCAATCCCATTTCTGATTTGGGTCCCAATCCCGGTTCTGACCAGGAACTTCCATTCCCTCCAGTCCCAATTCCAGTTCTAATCCCGGTCCCAGTCCTAATCCTGGTCCCAGTCCCAATCCCAGTCCCAGTCCCAGTTCTGATTCCAGTCCCGGTTCTGATTCCAATCCCGGTGGCCAGTCCCAGTCCCGATCCTGGTTCTGATTCCAATCCTGGTCCCAATCCCAGTCCCAGTCCCAGTTCTGATTCCAGTCCCGGTTCTGATTCCAATCCCGGTGCCAGTCCCGGTCCCGATCCCAGTTCCGATTCCAATCCCAGTCCCAGTCCCGGTTCTGATTCCAGTCCCCATCCCGGCCCCATCCCGTTCCAAGTCTTCGCCCCATCCCAGTCCTGGTTCCGGTCCCAGTGCTGGTTCTGATCCTGCTCCTGGTCCTGATCCCGATCCCAGTCCCAGTTCCAATCCCAGTCCCGGTTCTGATCCCAATCCAAGTTCTGATCCCAGTCCCGGTTCTGATTCCGGTCCCAGTTCTGATCCCGATCCCAGCCCCGGTTCTGATCCCAATCCCAGTTCTGATCCCAGTCCCGGTTCCAGTCTTGGTCCAGGTCCCAGTCCTGGTCCCAGTCCCAGTCCCAGTCCCAGTCCCAGTCCCAGTCCCAGTTCTAATCCCAGTCCAAATCCCGGTCCCAGTCCCAGTTCTGATCCCGGTCTTGGTCCCAATCCTGGTTCCGGTTCCAATCCCAGTCTCAATCTTGGTCCCAGTCCCGGTTCCAGTCCCAATCCTGGTCCCGGTCCCGGTTCCAGTCTTGGTCCAGGTCCCAATCCTGGTCCCAGTCCCAGTCCCAATCCTAGTCCCGGTCCCAATCCCAGGTCCAGTCCTGGTTCTGATCCTGGTCTCGGTCCCAATCCCAGTCCCAGTACTGGTTCCGATCCCAATCCCGGTTCCAGTCTCAGTCTGTCCCAATCCTGGTCCCAGTCCCGGTCCCAGTACCGGTTCTGATCCCGGTCTCTGTCCTAATCTCACTCCCAGTCCCAATCCCTGTTCCAATCCCAATCCCTGTTCCAGTCTCATTCTCTGTCCTAATCTCGGTCCCAATCCTGGTCCCAGTCCCAGGTCTGGTCCCAGTTCTGGGTCCAGTCCCAGTTCTGATCCCAGTCTCGGTCCCAGTCCTGGTTCTGGTTCCAATCCCAGTCCCAGCTCTGATCCCGGTCTCGGTCCCAATCCTGGTTCCGGTTCCAATCCCAGTTCCAATCCCAGCCCCAATCCCAGTTCCAGTCCCAATCCCGGTTCCAGTCTCAGTCTGTCCCAATCTTGGTCTCAATCCTGGTCCCAGTCCCGGTCCCAATGCCGGTTCTGATCCCGGTCTCTGTCCTAATCTCACTCCCAGTCCCAATCCCAGTTCCAATCCCAATTCTGGGTCCAGTCCCGGTTCCGATCCCAGTCCCGGTTCCGGTCTCAGTCTGTCCCAATCCTGGTCCCAGTCCCGGTCCCAGTACCGGTTCTGATCCCGGTCTCTGTCCTAATCTCAGTCCCAGTCCCAATCCCGGTTCCAGTCTCAATCTCTGTCGTAATCCCCGTCCCAGTTCTGATCCCAGTTCCAGTCCCAGTTCCGGTCCCAATTCCAGGTCCAGTTCCGGTTCTGATCCTGGTTTCGGTCCCAATCCCAGTTCCAATCCTGGTTCCAATCTCAGTTCCAGCCTCAGTCTCTGTCCTAATTTTGGTCCTGGTCTCAGTCCAAATCCCGGTCCCAATCCCACTTCCAGTCCCAGTCTCAGTCTCTGTCCCAGTCCCAGTTCTGATCCCAGTTCCAATCCCAATTCTGGATCCAGTCCCGGTTCTGATCCCGGTCTCAGTCCCAATCCCGGTTCCAGTCTCAGCCTCTGTCCTAATCCCCGTCCCAGTTCCATTCCCAGTCCTGGTCCCAATCCCAGGTCCAGTCCCGGGTCTGATCCTGGTCTCAATCCTAATCCCGGTTCTGATCCCAATCCTGGTCCCAGTCTCAGTCTCTGTCCCAATCCCAGTCCCAATCCCAGTTCTGATCCCAGTTCCAATCCCAATTCTGGATCCAGTCCCGGTTCTGATCCCGGTCTCAGTCCCAATCCCGGTTCCAGTCTCAGTCTCTGTCCTAATCCCCGTCCCAGTTCCAATCCCAGTCCTGGTCCCAATCCCAGGTCCAGTCCTGGGTCTGATCCTGGTCTCAGTCCCAATCCCAGTTCTGATCCCAGTCCTGGTCCCAGTCTCAGTCTCTGTCCCAATTCCAGTCCCAATCCTGGTTCCAATCCCAACTCTGGATCCAGTCCCAGTTCTGATCCCGGTCTCGGTCCCAATCCCGGTTCTGATCCCAGTTCCAATCCCAGTCCTGATTCCAGTCTCAGTCTCTGTCCCAATCCCAGTCGCAATCCCAGTTCTGATCCCAGTTCCAATCCCAGTTCTGGATCCGGTCCCGGTTCTGATCCCGGTCTCGGTCCCAATCCCGGTTCCAGTCTCAGTCTCTGTCCTAATCTTGGTCCTGGTCTTGGTCCCAATCCCAGTCCTGGTCCAAATCCCGGTCCCAATGCCGGTTCTGATCCCG
>NW_024357738.1:0-312 GCF_014805655.1 Passer montanus
CATTGTCCCTCAGTGTCCCCATTGTCCCCCAGTGTCCCAGTGTCACTCAGTGTCCCCTCAGAGTCCCCAGAGTCCCCAGCGTCCCCATTGTCCCTCGGTGTCCCCAGTGTCCCCTGGGTGTCCCCAGTGTCCCCTCAGTGTTCCATTGTCCCTCGGTGTCCCATGGTGCCCCTCAGTGTCCCCCAGTGTCCCCATTGTCCCCATTGTCCCCTCAGTGTCCCCATTGTCCCTGCTGTCCCCTCGGTGTCCCATTGTCCCCCGGTGTCCCACTGTCCCCGGTGTCCCCCCGGTGTCCCCCGGGTGTCCCACTGT
>NW_024357739.1:0-312 GCF_014805655.1 Passer montanus
CCCCCTGGTTTCTGCCACTTGGGTTTTCCTTTCGCTGTCTGGGCTGTCCCCTGACGTGCAGCTGGTCCAGGTTCCCTGGGTTCCCGGTCCTTTCTCATCTGGAGACCCCACCAGATCCTGTTGGGAAGCTGCATCCAGTGCAAGAGACTTAGTGACTTACCAGTTGTGAAATAGTATGCTTCAAGCAATATTGCTAAGAAATTAAAAGTAAGTGTCATATATGTAATTTTCAGCATTTCCTTTGAATTGCTTTCTGTGCTCTTGTTTTAATCCTGTCATTCCTAGTGTCTGGGAAGGCCTCTTGGAAAAAGA
>NW_024357740.1:0-312 GCF_014805655.1 Passer montanus
TGGGATCAAGGGGGAAAGAAAACTGGGATCTAAAGTCAAGAGTAATCGGAGAAGAATGCATCATGAGAACAGGGAAAAGACATAATATCCCTGTGGGGAAAATGGTGTGTAAAAGATATCTAATGATAAAAAATCTAGATACAAAATGGGTCCCTAGACAGCCAAATAGGTATTGGGATATCAGAAAGAAAGAAAAGGCATGTATTTACCATGAGGGATATAAATTACATGAATGTGCAGAAAAAAGAATAAACCCATTTTGGGGAATTAAGAGAACTGTCAAAATTTTGGGAATTCCTGTCCGAAACAAAG
>NW_024357741.1:0-312 GCF_014805655.1 Passer montanus
GGGGAGTGTGGTAATTAACTTAATTAACCCTTAATTAATCTCGGATTATCCCCATATCCAGCCTTGCATCTCGGGGAGGGTGCTAATTAAGCCTTAATTAACTTATTTGATACTTAATTAACCCCTAATTCCCCCCTGCCCCTGGGGGAGTGCAGTAATTAACCCCTGATAATCCCTAATTAATCCCCAATTAGCCCCTGCACCTCAGGGAGCACAGTAATTAACCTCTAGTTATCCTAATTAGCCTGTAATTAACGCCTAAAAATACCTCAAAATCCATCCTAAACCCCCCAAAACCCCAAAATCCCCCCA
>NW_024357742.1:0-312 GCF_014805655.1 Passer montanus
AGTGCCCAGATCACCAGGAGCTCCCCACTACTGTCCTGCTGAATGTCTCTGTGTGCCCTGTCCCACTGTTGTTTCCCAAGGCTCGGTGCAGTCACGGGACAGTCAGAAATTGTCTCTTTGGCTATATCCGAATTTCACTTCCTCGGAGTTGTCTTGACTTGTTTTTCTGCCATAGAGGAAGTAGCTCGACATTGAGATTTTTTTGAATGGCTCCTCATTTCCTCCTGATTATAAACTCTTTTGCAAATGGGACAGTCTCCCAATGCTTTCCCTCTCTCAGCAGGTTTCTACCATTCCTCCTTTATCTACCCT
>NW_024357743.1:0-312 GCF_014805655.1 Passer montanus
TAATTTATACAGTGCAGGATCAAGTGAGGAATGGTGACACAGCCTAGAATTGAGAATACACCAATCACCCTGTACAATAAAAAGAAAATTTGATGCTTATTATAAGTTAATGCCCACCAGATTGTTCACAAAATACAGTGTCTAGAGACATCTTGTTCACAGCATTTACTATTGAAAAAAAGCCACAGAAAATAAATCTAAAAGCCTCATATCTCTCTCTATAAATCTACTCCCAGGGCAGAGCTGTAGAGAACATTTGTACAGGGTTTGAGCTGGGGAAGGTTTCCACACTCACTCTGCTTTATACTTCCT
>NW_024357744.1:0-312 GCF_014805655.1 Passer montanus
GATCATCCTTCAGATCCCTCCCAACCCAAGTTCTGGAATTCCAGGATTGTGCAGCACTTATTTCACACAGGTAGCACAAAACAAATTCCAGTGGAGTCACAGACTGCTGGCACATGGAGTATTCCCAAGAAACTCTGGGGAAAACCACTTGGATTTTCCTCAAAATGGATCTTCAGCTCCTGCTGGATTAATCCCATTGTTGGATTTATTGAAACGCCTTTTCTGGAGCTGCAGACATGGAATGTCAGGGCAAGGAAAAGCAGAGGGATGCCAAGGAAACAGCTCTGGATCCTGGTGAGGAGAGTGGGAAGA
>NW_024357745.1:0-312 GCF_014805655.1 Passer montanus
GCTGAGGGGAGCGGGGAGGGCCAAGGGAGCGGGCTGAGGGCAGCGGACCCAGCCGCGCTGCCCTGAGGGGAGCGGACAGGGCTGAGGGCAGCAGAAAGGGCTGAGGGGAGCGGGAGGGGCTGAGGGGAGCGGACTGAAGGCAGCAGGAAGGGCTGAAGGCAGCGGGAAGGGCTGAGGAGAGCGGACAGGGCTGAGGGGAGCGGACAGGGCTGAGGGGAGCGGGAAGGGCTGAAGGCAGCGGACAGGGCTGAGGAGAGCGGACTGAGGGGAGCGGGCTGAGGGGAGCGGACCCAGCCGCGCTGCTCTGAGGGA
>NW_024357746.1:0-312 GCF_014805655.1 Passer montanus
CAAACTGGTCTGCATAGCTAGTTTACCCCAGCTGCATTAATAAGTCTTCTCTTTCTCATGCAATGCAGTTTAAAATCAAAGGAGTGATTTTTTAAAGAATATTTAGTACTCAGCTTTAATGATACGATGATAGATAAATATTTTGGATATTACACTCGGTCTTGGTATTTGGTGTGGATGTCCCTTTGTGGTCACTCTCTCATGCTATCTCATTTCCACAAAGAACTGCATAAGGAGGAAGGTGGAGAAAGCTGTGATACAGGGGGCAGCAACCTATCTAAATGCTTCAATGGCAATTATACCACCTGAATT
>NW_024357747.1:0-312 GCF_014805655.1 Passer montanus
GAGGCTTTGGCCAACGGGCCCGCGCGCCAGCGCCTCGCGCGGTCCCGGCGCTTCCTTCCGGCCGCCATTTTGTCGGCCGTGCCTCGCCGTGCCGCCGCTCGGGGAGGGAGCGCCGCGCGCCCGCCGCACCCGGACGGACCGACCGCCAGCCAGACCGACCGACTGACCGCTCGCCATCGCCATGTCCAAGCGCCACCGCCTCGATCTGGGCGACGATTACAGCTCCAGCAAGAAACGCACCACCGACGGGTGAGGGGTGGCGCGGGCGGCGCGGCCCGCGGCGGGGCGGGTGGGGGGATCGCGGCCGCTCCC
>NW_024357748.1:0-2182 GCF_014805655.1 Passer montanus
AATGAGGGATTGGGATCTGGGATTTGGGGTTTGGGATCCAGGATTGGGGTTTGGGGACTGGGAATGGGGGATTTCGGGAATGGGGGATTGGGCACTGGGATTTGGGATTTGGGATCTGGGAATGGGATTGGGAATGGGGAATTTTGGGATTTGGGGTTTGGGGAACTGGGAATGGGGGATTTGGGAACTGGGAATTGGGAGTTGGGACTGGGAATGGGATTGGGAATGGGGAATTTGGGTTTGGGGAACTGGGAATTGGGGTTTGGGGAACTGGGAATGGGGGATTTGGGATCTGGGAATGGGATTTGGGAACTGGGAATGGGGGACTGGGGAACTGGGAATGTGGATCTGGGAATATTGGATTTGGGGATTGGGAATGTGGGAATGTGGGATTGAGGGATTTGGGACAGGGAATGGGGAATGGGGGATTTGGGATCTGGGAATCAGGAATTGAGAACTGGGATTTGGAATGGGGAATGGGATTGGGGAACTGGGATTTGGGACTGGGGGATTTGAATTTGGGATTGGGATTTTGAGATTGGGATTTGGGATTTAGGATTGGGAATGGGGGACGGGGGATTCGGAATTTTGGGAATTGGGTTTTGGGGAACTGGGCAATGGGATTGGGATTTGGGAATTGGGATCTGGGATTTGGGATCGGGGATTTGGATTTGGGATTTGAGAATGAGGAATTGGGAACTGGGATTTGGGACTGGGGGATTTGGATTTGGGATTTGGGGATTTTGGGTTGGGGACTGGGAATGGGGAATGGGGAACCGGGATTTGGGATTGGGAACTGGGATTTGGGATTGGGAACTGGGATTGGGGAATTGGGAACTGGGATTTGGGATTGGGAACTGGGATTGGGGAATTGGGAACTGGGATTTGGGATTGGGAACTGGGATTGGGGAATTGGGATGTGGGATTTGGGATTGGGATTTTGGGATTGGGGGTTGGGGAGTGGGAACAGGGAATGGGGAACCGGGATTTGGGATTGGGAACTGGGAAAATCTCTGGAATTTTTCCCAATTTTTCCCAGCCAGAATCTCCAAAATATTTGGGCTTTTCCCCATTTTTTCCCCAAAATATTTGGGATTTTTTCTCTTTTCCCCATTTCCCAGGAATTTTCTGCCAGAACCCCAAAAATTCAGGAATTTTTCCCAGTTTCCCCCTTTTTTCCCATTTTCCCCCCATTTTCCAGGAATTTCCTGCTGAACCCCCAAAATCTTTGGCATTTTCCTCAAAATCTTTTTATTTCTTTCCCTCTTCTCCCATTTTTCCCATTTTCCCCCAATTTTCCCACCCAGAACCCCCAATTTTTCCCGAAATTTCTGGAATTTTTCCCCTTTTCCCAATTTCCAGGAATTTCCACCCAGAATCCCCACAACATTTGCAATTTTTTCCCATTTTTCCCATTTTTCCATGTTCCCCCCCACGTTTTTTCCCAATTTTCCCCATTTATTCCCCATTTCCTCCCCAGTTTTTTCCCAATTTTTCCCAATTTCCCCCCACATTTTTTCTCTTTTTTCAATTTATGCCCTCTTTTTAATTGATTCCTTTTTTTTTTCCCTGAAAATTTCCCTTTTCCCCCCTTTTTTTCCTGGAATTTCCACCCCAAAAACCCCAATAATTTGGGAATTTTCCCCTACATCCCCATTTTTTCCCCCTTTTTTTCCAGAATTTTCACTTTTTCCCCCATTTTTTCCCCACCCAAAATCCCCCAAAATTTGTGAATTTTTTCCAGAATTTTCACTTTTTCCCCCATTTTTTCCCCACCCAAAATCCCCCAAAATTTGTGAATTTTTCCCAGAATTCCCACCTCAAAAAACCCCAAAATTTGGAATTTTTCCCCCTATTTTCCCACCAAAAATTCGAAATTTTCCCCCTTTGTTCCCATTTTTTCCTGATTTTTTCCAGAATTTCCCCCCTTTCTCCCCCATTTTTTCCCACCCAAACCCCCCAAAATTTGGGAAATTTCCTGTAATTCCCACCCCCAAAATTTGGGATTTTTTTCCTTATTTTCCCCCCAAAATGTGGAATTTTTCCCTTTCCCCCCCACCAAAATTGGAAATTTTTCCCTTCCTTCCCCCCAAATTTGGATTTTTTTCTCTTCCCCCCCCCCCCAAAATTTGTAATTTATTCCCTTTATCCCTCCAAAATTTGGATTTTTTTTCCTTTTTCC
>NW_024357748.1:3339-6573 GCF_014805655.1 Passer montanus
TTTTTGGGGTTTTTTGGGATTTTTGGGGATTTTTTTAGGGATTTTTTTGGATTTATTTGGGATTTTTTGAGGATTTTTGGGCCGGCCGGCCCCTGCAGCTGCTCGTCGACGACCAGGTGAGAGCTTTTCGGGAGTTTTTGGGGTTTTTTTGGGGTTTTTTGGGATTTTTGGGGATTTTTTTAGGGATTTTTTTGGATTTATTTGGGATTTTTTGAGGATTTTTGGGCCGGCCGGCCCCTGCAGCTGCTCGTCGACGACCAGGTGAGAGCTTTTCGGGAGTTTTTGGGGTTTTTTTGGGGTTTTTTGGGATTTTTGGGGATTTTTTTAGGGATTTTTTTGGATTTATTTGGGATTTTTTGAGGATTTTTGGGCCGGCCGGCCCCTGCAGCTGCTCGTCGACGACCAGGTGAGAGCTTTTCGGGAGTTTTTGGGGTTTTTTGGCATTTTTTTGGGATTTTTTTGGGGATTTTTGAGGATTTTGGGGGATTTTTAAAGGATTTTTTGGGATTTTTTTTTATTTTTTGGGGATTTTGGGGAATTTTTTAAAATTTGGGAATTATGGGGGGAATTTTGGGGAATTTTTTTGGAGATTTTTGGGGGATTTTTTAAAAAATTGGGAGATTTTTTGGGGAGAATTTTTTGGGATTTGGGAATTTGGGGGGGATTTTTGGGGCATTTTTTAGGGACTCATTTAGGAAATATTTTGGATTTTTGGGGGGATTTTTTGGGAATTTTTTAGGAATTTTTTGAGGAAACATTTTTGAATTTTTGGGGAATTCTTCGGGAATTTTGGGGGATGTTTTAAATTGATTTCTTTTTCTTTTTTAGGCTTTTCTTTTGGCCCTTCAGCCCCTCCTCCCGCGCCGGGTTAATGACAAATCCCGAGGAATTTTTTTTGGATTCCTCCGACCTTTGCCCGGCCCGGGGCCAATCCCGAGCCCGGGAATTCCTCGGGAGTGGCAACGACCCAAAGGGCAAAAACCCGGGAGGAAAAAAACCCAAACCAAAACAAAACCGGGAAAAAACAGGAAAAACATTAAACTGAAAAAAAAAAATAAAAATTGAGGGGGAACAGAAAAAAAAAAGTAGAAAAAATGGGAAAAAAATTCAATTTTTTCCCAATTATTCCCCTTTTTTTTTTCTAATTTCTCCTCTTTATTTTTCCCAAATTTTTCCCATTTTCTTAATTTTCTCCTCCTTTTTTTCCTCCATTTTTTCCCCATTTTCCCCCTTTTATTCCAAATTTTCCCCCCATTTTTTCCTCATTTTTCCCTTTTTATTCCAATTTTTCCTCCATTTCCCCCTTTATTTTTCCTTTTTTTCCCCCTCAATTTTTCCACTTTTATTCCAAATTTCCCCCAATTTTTCCTCATTTTCCCCCCTTTTCCCCACAATTTCCCCCCATTTTTCCCCCTTTTATTCAAAATTTTTTCCCCCTTTTATTCCTCTTTATTTTTTCCCAATTTTTCCTCATTTTTTCATTTTTTTCTCCCAATTTTTCCCAATTTTCCCCCTTTTATTCCAGATTTTTTCACCCATTTTCCCCCTTTTTTCCCCCAATTTTTCCTATTTTTTCCCCAATTTTTCCCATTTTTTTCCCACTTTTATTCCAAAATTTCCCCCATTTTCTTCCTCATTTTTTCCCTTTTCCCCCAATTTTCCCCATTTTTCCCCCTTTATTTTCCCCCAATTTTTCCTCATTTTTTCCCTTTTTCCCCCAATTTTCCCCATTTTTCCCCCTTTATTTTCCCCCAATTTTTCCTAATTTTTCCCCTTTTTTCCCCAATTTCCCCCCTTTATTTTTCCCAATTTTCCCCCAGTTTTTCCCCTTTTATTCCAAACTTTCCCCCATTCCCCCCCCTTTATTTTTCCCCAACTTTTCCTAATTTTTTCCCCTTTTTCCCCAATTTCTCGCAATTTCCCCTCCATTTTCCATGAATTCCCAGCCCAAAAACTCCCAAAATTTGGGAATTTTTCCCTCTCCCTTTTTTCCCAATTTCTCCCCATTTTCCCCACCAAGAACCCCCAAAATCTCCGGATTTTTTCCCAATTTTCCCTCATTTTTCCCAGCCAGAATCTCCAAAATCTCTGGGATTTTTTCCCCAAAATCTCTGGGATTTTTCCCTTTTTTCCCCAAAAATATTTGGGAATTTTTCCCCTTTTCCCAATTTCCCAGGAATTTTATGCCAGAACCCCCAAAATCTCTGGAATTTTCCCCAATTTTTCCCAGCCAGAATCTCCAAAATATTTGGGCTTTTCCCCATTTTTTCCCCAAAATATTTGGGATTTTTTCTCTTTTCCCCATTTCCCAGGAATTTTCTGCCAGAACCCCAAAAATTCAGGAATTTTTCCCAGTTTCCCCCTTTTTTCCCATTTTCCCCCCATTTTCCAGGAATTTCCTGCTGAACCCCCAAAATCTTTGGCATTTTCCTCAAAATCTTTTTAATTCTTTCCCTCTTCTCCCATTTTTCCCATTTTCCCCCAATTTTCCCACCCAGAACCCCCAATTTTTCCCGAAATTTCTGGAATTTTTCCCCTTTTCCCAATTTCCAGGAATTTCCACCCAGAATCCCCACAACATTTGCAATTTTTTCCCATTTTTCCCATTTTTCCATGTTCCCCCCCACGTTTTTTCCCAATTTTCCCCATTTATTCCCCATTTCCTCCCCAGTTTTTTCCCAATTTTTCCCAATTTCCCCCCACATTTTTTCTCTTTTTTCAATTTATGCCCTCTTTTTAATTGATTCCTTTTTTTTTTCCCTGAAAATTTCCCTTTTCCCCCCTTTTTTTCCTGGAATTTCCACCCCAAAAACCCCAATAATTTGGGAATTTTCCCCTACATCCCCATTTTTTCCCCCTTTTTTTCCAGAATTTTCACTTTTTCCCCCATTTTTTCCCCACCCAAAATCCCCCAAAATTTGTGAATTTTTCCCAGAATTCCCACCTCAAAAAACCCCAAAATTTGGAATTTTTCCCCCTATTTTCCCACCAAAAATTCGAAATTTTCCCCCTTTGTTCCCATTTTTTCCTGATTTTTTCCAGAATTTCCCCCCTTTCTCCCCCATTTTTTCCCACCCAAACCCCCCAAAATTTGGGAAATTTCCTGTAATTCCCACCCCCAAAATTTGGGATTTTTTTCCTTATTTTCCCCCCAAAATGTGGAATTTTTCCCTTTCCCCCCCACCAAAATTGGAAATTTTTCCCTTCCTTCCCCCCAAATTTGGATTTTTTTCT
>NW_024357749.1:0-312 GCF_014805655.1 Passer montanus
TCTATCTATATAGCTATATCTTTATATATATAATACACAGATATATATCCAATATAAAAATATATATCAGTATAAATCAATATATGTCAATATAAATATATCTACATATATCTATATCTTCATATAGAATATATATATTAGAATACCTACTAGAATATGTATTCACATATATATTAATGTTTATGAATATAAATATATCTCTATATATCTATATATTAATATAGAATATATATTATAATATCTATTAGTATATACATTAACATATATGCATATTTATGAATAGATATATCTATATATAACTATATATAAATA
>NW_024357750.1:0-312 GCF_014805655.1 Passer montanus
CCCCCCCTTGTTCCCCAGCTCCTCGCAGGGGCCGGGACCCCCCCCTGCAGCCCCGGGCCCGAGGGAGGGACTGGCCTGGGTCAGGCATGGCCCCGCCCCAGTCCGGAGTGAGGAAGATGATTTAAAATCATGATAATGCTGCTGATGATTATTATAATGTCAATAGGAATAATAATAAATAGGAATACTGGAAATAATAGTAATGGTAATGATAATGGTGATAATGCTAATTATCATAATGCTAATAATGATAATGATATCATAATTATGTTATATTCAAATTTAAATAATAGTAATAGTAATAATAGTAAT
>NW_024357751.1:0-312 GCF_014805655.1 Passer montanus
AATTGTTAGTGAGAATGAAGAAAAATTGCGGAAGTCGGGCAGTTTGGTGGAAGAGAAGCATCAGGAGTTCAATGCGAAGACGGGATGATTCATGAGGCCAAGCTGGTGGAAGGGTGAAGGAGGACGAATGCAGAAAACTTGGAGGGCCCTCTCTCTGGTGACCTTGGCAGCAAAAGGGGAAAAAAATACCAGAAAATGAAAGTGACTGTCAACTCCCAACAGGGATGGATCACACCATAAATCAAGCATAGCCCTGAGAGAGAAGAGAGGGGCTCAGGGTGGGGGGCGAGCGCGGAGCGGAAACCGTTGGGT
>NW_024357752.1:0-312 GCF_014805655.1 Passer montanus
GACTCTGGACCAGGCATGCAGTTGTTAAAAGTATTTGCAGTGGCCCAGGCTGATGGGGAATGCAGCTAAACACAAAATAACTTGTGACTCTGGGAATGATCCCACCAGTGTGGTGGAAACCCACTGCAATCTCCCTTGGCATCATGCTTAGAGGTGCTGGTGTGTGATCTGCAGCCACGTGGTGTCAGAGGGCCACGCTTCAACCCAGGCACAGTTAACATTTTCTAATGAGACATTTTGCTTCCCTTTGTCCTCCCATGGAGCTTGGCAGGTCTGTCCATCCTTGCTCCCTGAATAGTTGCTCTCATGACT
>NW_024357753.1:0-312 GCF_014805655.1 Passer montanus
GTGGTATTTCAAGGGATGTAGAGACAAAAAAAAACCCTTTGCACAGCCCCCACACAGACCACCACCCTCGCCCAGAGGCGATGGGTAAAGAAAAAACAATCTATGCATCCCTAAGGTCTTCGGGCCGCTTCTCCCCCTTCCCCACCCGCCTCAGGGCCCTAGACGTGAGATTTATGCGCTAAGCGAAACTGAACGCCCCGGAGGTGGGTACTGCGCACAGGTCCCTCCTCTCCCTGCTTGGCCCGCTGGGTGCTACATTTCTGGAGGACTGCTTTCTGCGCTTTGGAGCACAGTAAGTCGCCGAGCCGCGCT
>NW_024357754.1:0-312 GCF_014805655.1 Passer montanus
GAGGGCTTTTCCAAGCCAATGGGTTCAGTGATTCCAGGCTGAAGCATCACAACAAGGAACATCATTAAGGCAAGTCCTAATTAAGGGCTGAGCCATCCAGCAGAGTGGCTGGCTGGGCACTGGCCTGCCAACAGCCTCTGAGGTCCCCCTGAAGCAGTGATTCACCCAGAGCTCTGAGGGAGCTGCTGCACTGACAATTCCAATTGCTCCTAATTGAGCTCCTCTCCTGCAGGAGCTGTAATTAGGACAGGGAGGAAACAAGAAGGTGTTTCCAGATGTGACACTGGAGCAGAGGAGGCTCAGGGGCCCTGG
>NW_024357755.1:0-312 GCF_014805655.1 Passer montanus
TATTTTTTTTCTTTGTGGTATCTGCATTTCCTAGTAAAACTTAATGTTAGAGAAAAAAGAATTCAGAGGAGAATATAAGTGAGGAGCAAAAGCTGAAGCTTTTCTATGATCTCTGATTTTGCCCAACCTGTGTTACTTCAGTGACAAAAAAACATCCACAGATTTGAGGGCATTTTACATCTTGCTTGGAAAACAGCAGAGTATGTGAGAATGCAGAGCCTGTAATACACCCTTGAAGCTGTGTCCTGATGGAGAAAAAATTTGTACAGTCACTACACCCTGAGAGAAGCACACATCAAAATACTGTCAGAA
>NW_024357756.1:0-312 GCF_014805655.1 Passer montanus
TTCCAAAGTACATGTAGTTGATTCCAGTCCAGCTGGAAGGATCCTAATCATATTTACAGTCTCCCATTTATTCATAAAAATACCAGTGATACACTATGAAATAGACTATGAAATTTTGGGATTATTTAACTTCAATGTTAAGTCATTAATTTCAATGAGTACCTGAAATAAAAATATTTTGTTTCTAAGGTTATGGGTACTAGCAGAAATGTAAGAAAACTTCAGTACAAACTCAGTTTGCAAATGATTCTGGGACTAGCAAGCACTCAAAGACAAGAATAAATGTTCTCACACAGACATATCAGTACTCAC
>NW_024357757.1:0-312 GCF_014805655.1 Passer montanus
CCAAAGGTGCCACAAGTCCCCAGAAGGGATTTGGGGTCCCTAAAAGTCACACGAGGGTCCCCAAAGGCCACACAAGGGTCACAGGAGGGTCACAGGGGTGTCCCCAAGTCACACGAGGGTCCCCAAGTCACACGAGGGTCCCCAAAGGCCACCCAAGTGTCCCCAAGGGCCACCTGAGGGTCTCCCAACTCTTCCCAGGGTCTCCGAGTGTCCCCAAGTGTCCCCAGAGGGGTCCCTGGTGGGGTCCCTGTGTGGGGAGGGGTCCCTTGGGTGGATCCCGGGGGGGGTCCCTGGGTGGGGAGGGGTCCCTGG
>NW_024357758.1:0-312 GCF_014805655.1 Passer montanus
CTGGTTTGGGATTTGTGCTATTCCTCTTTCGGATGGGCACTGTTCCTGGTCTGGGATCGGCACTGTTCCTGGTTTAGGATTGTGCTATTCCTGTTTGGGGTGGGCTGTGCTCCTGGTTGGGACTGGCCCTGTTCCTGACCCTGACCCCCTTGCCCTGCCCACCCCTGGCTCCCTGCAGAAGGAGTACAAGCGAGCCCTGGAGCAGGAGATCCGCGGGAAGGGCCTGACCGAGCTGGCGCTGGAGACGCCGGACTTCGTGCGCGCCAGGAACGCCACCGACATCGCCAGCCAGGTCTGTGCCACCCTGACTCT
>NW_024357759.1:0-6628 GCF_014805655.1 Passer montanus
GGGTTAAAATTGGAAAAATTTGGAGTAATTTGAAAAAAATCAGAAAATTTTGGGTTCAAACTGGAAAATTTGGAGTGAAAATCTGGAAATTTGGTGAAATTTGGGATGAAAATGGGAAATTTGGGAAAATTTGGGGAGAAAATGAGAAAATGTTGGAAAATTTGGGGTGGAAATGAAGAAATTTGGGAAAATTTGGGATGAAAATCAGAAGAATTTGGAAAAATTGGGATGAAATGAGAAAATTTTGGAAAATTTGAGGAGAAAATCAGAGAATTTGGGAAAAATTGGGATGAAATAAAAAAAGATGAAGGAATTTTGAGATGAAAATGAGAAAATTTGGGGAAAATTGGGGTGAAATTTAGAAAATTTGGGATGAAAATCAGAAGATTTGGGAAAAATTGGGATGAAAATGAGACAATTTTGGAAAACTGGGGAAGAAAATTGGAAAATTGTGGAAAATTTGGGGTGAAAATCAGGAAATTCAGGAAAATTTGAATGAAAATGAGAAAATTTGGGATGAAAAATAAAAAAAAAAAGAGATAAAAATTGGGGTGAAAACCAAGAATTTGGGGCAAAAATGGGAAAAGTTCAGGAAAAAGTGAATTAAAAATCAGAAATTTGGGACAAAAATGGGGCAAAATTTGGGATATTTGGGAAAAATTGAGTGGGAA
Source organism: Passer montanus (assembly GCF_014805655.1). Lineage (NCBI taxonomy): Eukaryota > Metazoa > Chordata > Aves > Passeriformes > Passeridae > Passer > Passer montanus. Next base: position 672 of record NW_024357759.1, read on the forward strand.
AAATGGGGAAAGTGAGGGAAAACTCCCCAAAGTTTTGGGAATTTGGGGATTTTGTCACCTCCTCCTTCTTGTAGGGCGCCTCCAGCATGGCCTCGATGACGATGTCGAAGTCGTCCGACGTCATCGCGTCCGCCTGCCGAAATTTGGGGATTTCAGCCCCAAAAATCCCCCCAAATTCCCCCCAAAAATTCCAATAAAATTCGGGATTTTGGTCTCACCGGGTCTGGCAGCGCTTTGGATCCCCCCGAGTCCATCCCGGGGGTTTTTTTGGGGGGAAAACCCCCGGAATTCGGGTTTTTCCTGTAATGACGTCATGGAGAACGCGGCAGTGACGTCATCGGCAGCGGTGACGTCACGGCCCGCCTATAGGAAACGACGGAGCCCAAGCCACGCCCCCTCCCATTGGGAACAACGGGGCCCAAGCCACGCCCCCTCCCCTTGGGAACAACGGGGCCCAAGCCACGCCCCCTCCCATTGGGAACAACGGGGCCCAAGCCACGCCCCCTCCCGTTAACAACAGCGCCTAAGCCACGCCCACTCAAAGCCATGCTTTAGCCACGCCCCTCCAGATGAAAACAAGAGGGCTTAAGCCACGCCCCCTTACGAGAGCCACGCCCTCCCGCCTTAAAAACAACGGTGCAAGCTCCGCCCCCTGCCGCAGGCCACGCCCCCGTCCCCTCCCCTCACGCCCGTAGCGCCCCCTGGCGGCGCCGCCCTCACGCTCCGTTTCCCGCCACCCCCCGCCGCCCCGACCGTGACGTCACGGCGCTGGGTGCCCCGACGTCATGTCGCGACAGCGCTGCCGCTCTTACCGGCCCCCCCTGAGCCCCGGAGCGGCGGCGGCGGCGGCGGCGGCGGCCCCGGACGCGGCGGCAAAGATGGCGGCGGCCTCCAGAACCTTCCCCCCTCCTTTTTCGCCCTGCCCGCGCCGCGCGCCCCGCCCCCCCCGCGCTCCTATTGGCTGGAATCCGGCCTTGCTGCTTCCCAATTGGTCGGCGGAGATGTCAGTCAAAGCGCGGCGGCGCTGATTGGTCGCGGAGCCTCAAAGTGTCGGCGCGGCGCATTGGTGGATGAGACGCGCGCGGTGATTGGCTGAGGGCGGAGGGGTGCGTCCCGCCCCTTCCCGCTGCGTTGTCACCATGGCAACGCGGCCTAGCGCGGCCTTCGAAGCCTGCGCTCGAGTAGCGAGGAGACGCGGAGGCCAAAAAATGCCAAAAAAAGGGAAATTTTGGGAAAAAAACCCATGAAATGGGATTGAAACGCGCTGGGGGAAGGGAAGGAGGCGGCGCGGGGCGCGAGGCAGGGGTTTGAGGCGGCTAAAACACAGCAGCTGATGGGGGGGGGGGCAAAAGAGGTAAAAATGCCCCAAAATTATTCAAAACTCTCTTTTTATCCAAGTTTTCCTAATTATCCCTCATTTATTTCAGTTTTCTCTGGGATAGATCCAAAGCTACTTCTTTTTGTAAAGATTTTGAAGGTTTTTGGCCCAAAATCCCCAATTTTGACCCAAATTGCCTCAATTTGACCCAAAATGGACCCAAATCTCTTCCATTCCACCCAAAACTGCAACATTTTTCTCAAAAATCCCATTTTTTCCCCCAAAATTCCACATTTCCCTCCCCAAACCCCCCAAATGTCTAGATTTTCCCCAAAATTCCACTTCCCCCCCATAATTCCATTTTTCCCTCCAAAACCGCTCTATTTTTTCCCCAAAATTTCACTTTTTTTCCCCCCAAAATCTCCATTTTTCCCCCCAAAACCCCAACATTTTTATCACCAAAATCCCTTTTCCCCCCAAATTTCACTTTTCCCTCCCCAGACCCCAAAATTCCCAGATTTCTCCCCCAAGCCCCAACATTTTTCTCCAACAAACCTTTTGTTTTTTCCCCAAAAATTCCATTTTTTCTCACCAAATTTCCTTTTTTTCCCAAAAAAATTCCAGAATTTCCCTGAAATTTCCACTTACACCCCAAAATTCCCCCTTTCCCCCAAAACTTCCCTTTATTTCCTTAAATAATTCCCATTTTCCCCCAAAAATTCCCCAAAATTTCAGCTTTTCCCCAAAAAAATCTAAGTTTTCCTGCCCACAATCCCCCCAAAATTCCACTTTTTTCCCCAAAAAATTCCTTTTTCCTCAGAATTCGTCATAAATCCAACTTCTATCCCTTTAAATTCCCCAATATTTCACTTCTTTTCCCCAAAAGTGGCTCTTTTTCCCTAAAATCCTTCTTTTTCTCACCCAAAAATTCCAAAAATTTTCATTTCCCCCCCCATAAAATCCCAAGATTTTCCCCCAAAATTTCACTTTTTTCCCCCCCATTATTTCCACTTTTTCCCCCAAAACCCCAACAAATCCTCCCAAAGTCCCAATTTTCCCCCCAAAATTCCTGAATTTTTTAAACTTTTTCCTCTGAAATCCACTTATTTTTTCCCTGGAATTCCCAGATTGCCCCAAAATTCCCTTTCCCACCCCAAAACCACGACATTTCTCTTCCAAAAATTCAGGATTTTCTGCAAAATTTAACTTTTTTTTTTTTCCCCGGGAATTCCCCCAAAATTCCATTTTTTTCCCCCCCCAAAATTCCTGAATTTCCCCCCCCAAAACTCCGCTTTTCCCTCCCCAGATGCCCCAAAATTCCCTTTTTTCCCCCCAAATTCTTTTTTCCCCCTGAAATTCCTGGGATTTTTCCCCCAAATTCCCCTTTTTTCACCAAAATTCCCTTTTCCCCCCCAAAGTTTCCCTTTTCCTCTGCAAAATTCCCAGAGTTTTCCCCAAAATCCCCTTTTTTCCCCAAAATCTCCTTTTTCACCCCAAAATTCCCAGGTTTTCCCCCAAATTTCGTTTTTTTATCCCCAAAATCCTCAGTTTTCCCTAAAATTCTCCTTTTTTCCCTTCAAATTTCCTTTTTTAAGCGCAAAATTCCCAGAGTTTTCCCCAAAATCCCCTTTTTTCCCCAAAATCTCCTTTTTCACCCCAAAATTCCCAGGTTTTCCCCCAAATTTCGTTTTTTTATCCCCAAAATCCTCAGTTTTCCCTAAAATTCTCCTTTTTTCCCTTCAGATTTCCTTTTTTAAGCGCAAAATTCCCATTTTTTTAACCAAAATTTGCTTTCTACCCCCAAATTTCCCTTTTCCCCAAAAAGTTCCTGTTTTTTTTTTTTTTTCCTTTTTTACGCGCAAAATTCCCACTTTTTTAACCAAAATTTGCTTTTTACCCCCAAATTTCCCTTTTCCCCAAAAATTCCTTTTTTTTTTTTCCCCCCAAAATTCCTGTTTTTCCTCCCGAAATCCCCATTTTTCCCCCCCCCAAGAAGCAGGCGGGGCTCGCTCAGAGCAGCTTTATTGCGCCCGTGTGTCCGTCCGTCCGTCCGTCCCTCCTCGCGTCCGTGTGTCGCTCACAGGCCGATGGTGTTTTCCCCCCCAAAATTCCCTTTTTTCCCCCCAAAAAATTCCCTTTTTCTCACCAAAATTCCCCCTTTCCCCCCACAATTTTCCTTTTTCACCCCAAAATTCCCTTTTTTTCCCCAAAATTCCCTTTTTTTCCCCTCCAAGTTCCCTTTTTTCCCCCCCAAAACCCCCAGGATTTTCCCCAAAATTCCGGTTTTTCCCCCAAAATTCCCATTTTTTTCCCCAAATTCCCTTTTTTCCCTCCAAGTTCCCTTTTTCCCCCCCAAAACCCCCAGGATTTTTCCCCAAAATTCCGGTTTTTCCCCCAAAATTCCCATTTTGTCCCAAAATTCCCTTTCTTCCCCAAAGCTCCTCCTTTTCTCCCCAAAAATCCTTTTTTTCCCCCCCCCCAAAATTCTTTTTTTTTTCCAACAAAACCTCAAAAATTTCCCTCCAAAATTCCCAGATTTTCCCCCAAAATTCCCTTTTTTTCCCAAAACCCAATTTCCCCCCTAAATTCCCAGATTTTCCCCCAAAACCCCCTTTTTTCCCCAAAATCCCCTTTTTATCAGAGCAGCTTTATTCCGTCCGTCCTCGCGTCCGTCCGTCCGCCCGTCCGTCCGTCACAGCCCGATGGTGTAGGAGCGCCCCGTGGGGTTGTGCAGGGCGGAGCACGCCGGCGCCGTCACCGCCCACTCGTACCACACCTTGGTGGGCGTGGCCACGCGCCAGAACGCCACCGACACCTCCTGCCCCGCCCCCACCGGCACCGGCTGCTGCGGGGGGCGGGAAAAGGGGCGGGGTCAGCGCGGACACGCCCACCGAGATGGCCGCCGGGCTCACTCAGAGTGGCCACGCCCACCGAGATGGCCGCCGGGCTCACTCAGAATGGCCACGCCCACCAACATGGCCGGCAGGCTCACTCAGAGTGGCCACGCCCACCAAGATGGCCGCCAGGCTCACTCCGAGTGGCCACGCCCACCGAGATGGCCGCCAGGCTCACTCAGAGTGGCCACGCCCACCAAGATGGCCGCCAGGTTTCTCTGGAGTGGCCACACCCACCAAGATGGCCACCGGAATTTTTTTTTGAGTGGCCACGCCCACCAAGATGGCGGCCAAGCTCATTTACAGTGGCCACGCCCACCAAGATGGCGGCCAAGTTAATTTACAGTGGCCACGCCCACCAAGATGGCTGACAACAGTAGCTTTGTGTGGCCACGCCCACCAAGATGGCCGACAAGGTAATTTATACAGGCCACGCCCACCAAGATGGCTGACAACAGTAGCTTTGTGTGGCCACGCCCACCAAGATGGCCGACAAGGTAATTTATACAGGCCGCACCCACCAAGATGGCTGCTGGTTTCATTTATAGTGGCCACGCCCACCCCAATTTATTTGATGTGGCCACGCCCACCAAGATGGCCGCCAAACCAATCAGGAACAGCCATGCCACTAAACCACGCCCACCAAGATGGCCACTGGGGGTTTTTTGCATAGCCACGCCCCCAAGATGGCCACCCCCATTTGGCCACACCCACCTGTAATCCACGCCCACAAAATGGCTGCCGATTTCCAATATGGCTGCACCCACCATGGTGGCCGCCATTTTCCAAGATGGCGCCGCCCATTTGGCCACGCCCACAACTGGCCGCCATTTTCTAAGATGGCGCCGCCCTGAGGCTTCAATCACAAAATGGCGGCCGGAAATCGCCCAAGTTCCACCAAATTTTTCAATTTTTTGCCCAAAAAAATCCAAAAAAATTCCCAAAAATTTGGGGATTTTTTTCTCTTTAATCCCAAATTTGGGAGTTTTGAAATTCCAGCCAAAAAAATGGGAAGAAAAAGAGAAAATTCCCGATTTTTTTTTGAAGTTTTTGAACATTTTTGGGCATTTTTTGGAATTTTTTCCACAAATTTTGGGCACTTTTTTCTGTTTTTCCATAAATTTTGGAATTTTTTTTATTTTCTCAAAAAATTTATTAAATTTTGTTCAATTTTCCCCAATATTTTGGGAATTTTTAAATTTTTTTTCTTAAATTTGTGGAATCTTTATTTTTTCCCCAAAACGTTGAAAATTTTGTTTTTCTTTAAAATTTTGTATTTTTCCTCAAATTTCTGGGAATTTTTTTTCATTCCATCTTGAATTTTTTTTGGAAATTCTTCCATTTTTTCCTCAAATTTCTGGAAATTCGATTTTCCTGGGAAAATTCCTCATTTTTACCTGGAATTTCACCCAAAATCTTCAATTTTTCCACCCAAAATCCCCAAGCTTTTTGATTTCTACCCAAAATTTCACCAAAATTCTTTTCTTTTAAACTGTTTTGTTCCCCAAAATTCCCAATTTTTCTTCAAAATATTTTTAATTTCCAAATTTTCCTTGAAATTTTCCCAAAATGTTCCGATTTTTCCCCATTTTTTTGCAAAAATTCCCATTTTTTGTTGAATTTCACCCAAAACCTCCATTTTTTTAATATTCCCAAAAAATCCCCGATTTTTAATTTCCATTTCACCCCAAATCCCCTTTTTTAAAAAAATTCCCCCCAAAATTCCCCAATTTTAAATTTTTTTT
>NW_024357760.1:0-312 GCF_014805655.1 Passer montanus
TGGGGACATCATGGGGACACTGGGGACATCATGGGGACATCAGGGGACACCGAGGTGGCATCACAGTGACAGCCCCAGAGGAGAACCAGAGAGCTCTGGGGATGTGGTGGCACTGGGACAATGAGGTGGTGGCACATCCAGAGGTGGCCCTGGACAACAAGGAGGGTCTGGGGAGCTTGGGGACATCATGGGGACATCGAGGTGGCATCACGGGGACAACCCCAGAGGAGCCCCAAAGAGCCGTAAGGACGTGGTGGCACTGGGACAATGAGGTGACGTTGATGGGACAGGAGGTGGTGGCACATGGAGAGG
>NW_024357761.1:0-311 GCF_014805655.1 Passer montanus
GACATACAGTAGCAGGAAAATAAGACATGAGTTTCCTGGAGCACTTCCTGTTGCCATGAAAATTGTTGATTTGCAAGTTGAGTCATTAGCTATTTGAATGCTGGTACTCCTCAAGGTAGGCAATTTTCCTCCAGGAATTTTATTTTGCAAGGGTTTGTTTTCTCCTAAAATAAGATGGATAAAAAGCTGCTTCATTTCTCATGCTTATAATTATGTTGGTCCTCTACTTCATACTACCTAGAGTAAAATATACTAAATAAGACTCACCTTAGTTGCACTGAAAGTATTTCTTGTTCTGTTTGGCATAAAGA
>NW_024357762.1:0-311 GCF_014805655.1 Passer montanus
CTGGGAGCACTGGGAGCCACTGGGAGGGACTGGGATCAATGGGAGCACTGGGATTGGGCACTGGGAGCGACTGGAAACATGGGAGAGCCCGGGATTGGCACTGGGATTGGGAACTGGGAGCACTGGGAGCACTGGGATTGGGAACTGGGAGCACTGCTAGGTTTTGGGGTGGTTTGGGGGTGTTTCTGGGGTATTTTTGGGGTGGGTTTGGGGTATTTTGGGGGATTTTTGGGTGTTTTGGGGGGATTTTTGGGTGCCATTTCCTAGGGATGTTTCAGGGCAGTTTTGGGGTGTTTCTGGGTTATTTTGGG
>NW_024357763.1:0-311 GCF_014805655.1 Passer montanus
CCCTCCTGTCCCCCCCACCTGCGGGCCCCCCCCCGGGCAGGAGGAGGATGAGGATGAGGAGGGGGAGGGTCCGGGGGGCGCTCGGTGGCGCTGCCATCCTGTCCCCGCTGTCCCCGAGGTGTCCCCGCGGCTCCCGCCCACGCTGGGGGGATGTCCCCGTGTCCCCTCCCCCCCGTCGCCCCGGTGACACCCTTGGGCCGCGGGGACGTCACGGGGGTGGCACCGAGAGCCCCCGCGTGTCCCTGATGTGCCACCAGTGTCCCTGATGTGCCACCAGTGTCCCCGCCCCCATGTCCCCAGTGCCCTCCCCA
>NW_024357764.1:0-311 GCF_014805655.1 Passer montanus
CGCCCACCCGTTGAGCAGGGACACGCCCACAGATGAGACACACCCACCCCGTTGGCCACGCCCCCATAGGAGACACGCAGGCCACGCCCCTCGCCTGGCCACGCCCACCCCGTTCCACCCACCTGCCCCCTCCCAGCTCATTTGCATCTCATTATCCCACAGCTGCAGGCGGCCTCGCCCCGCCCCCGAGGGGCGGAGCCAGCGCCGATTGGCCGCCGAGGGACCCCGCCCTGGTGACGTCACAGGAGGCGGAGCCTGGGCAGCACGAGAGGACGTGGGGGCGTGGCCTGGACCAAAGGGGCGGGGCTTGG
>NW_024357765.1:0-311 GCF_014805655.1 Passer montanus
GGGGGAGGGTCCCAAAACCGGGGGAGGGTCCCAAAAACAGGGGAGGGTCCCAAAAACGGGGAGGGATCCAAAAACCGGGACGGGGACCCCAAAAACGGGGAACGGATCCCGAAACCGGCGCGGTTCCCACGGGGGGGACCCCAAAAACGAGGGGGGGGGTCCCAAAAACCCGGGGGGGTTCTCACGGGGGGAACGGATCCCAAAAACGGGGGGAGGAGCCCAAAAACGGAGGGAACGGATCCTAAAAAAGGGGTGGGGTCCCAAAAACGGGAGAGGGGGGAACCCCAAAACCGGGGGAGGGTCCCAAAAAC
>NW_024357766.1:0-311 GCF_014805655.1 Passer montanus
TGTGTATGGTGGCCATCTCGGCTGTGACAGGGAAAAGGAGGCTGAGGGGTGACCTCGTTGCTCTCTGCAGTCTGCTGGGGGGGTGGGTAAGAGGAGACCATGGAATCTCTTCTCCCTGGGATCCAGTGGTGAGCAGAAACACTTCAAAGCTGTGCTGGGGTAAGTCCAGACTGGGTATGAGGATGCATTTCTTTGTGGAGAGGTGGTCAAATGCTGGAACTGCCTTCTAGAGAGCAGCTGCTGCCCCAGGCCTGTCATGGTTTATCATTGCTGCTGCCAGAGATGAAGGGATGGGACTATTTTTGGGCTAA
>NW_024357767.1:0-311 GCF_014805655.1 Passer montanus
GATGGGACGGGGACATGGGGATGGGGACACGGGGTGGGGACAGGGCTGGGGACGGGGGGGCTGGGCCTGGGGTCCCCCAGGGTTCCTGAGCCCCCCCAGGGTTCCTGAGCCCCCCCTGTCCCCGCAGTTCCCCATGGGGCCCGGCGCAGAGGGGCCCCTGGGCGGGATGGGCGCCATGGAGCCGCACCACATGAACGGATCCTTAGGTGGGTGACAGCCCGGGGACAGCAGGGACCCCCCCTGCCCCGAACCCCAGCACCCACAGCCGGGGACGGGAGCTCCAGCTGGGGCTGGGGGGCTCGGGGGGGAGG
>NW_024357768.1:0-311 GCF_014805655.1 Passer montanus
CTGGGGGGGCTGCGGGGATTTCGGGGGGCTCTGCGGGGCTCCGTGCCCTGCCCGCCGTCCCCGCCCGGCCGAGGCAGCGCTGGCCGCCAGCCCGCGGCAGCGGCTGCTCCTGCCCTCATTAAATCGCCCTTAATGAGCTCCGAGCCCCGGGGCCCTGCCGGCCTGGGGTCATTAGGGCTGACAGGGACCTGTCACAGCGGGAGATGTGGCGCTGCTGGCCCCAGACTGAGCACAGACACCGGGGACCCCCGGGGGGCACGGCTGGCACCCCGAGGTTCGGGGGGGGAGCAGATGGGGGGGCACGGGGGGCT
>NW_024357769.1:0-311 GCF_014805655.1 Passer montanus
GAGAGAAAATAATCCAAATTCTCCTAAAAGCCAATTTCACCATCAAAAAATCAAAGTTGACACCTACTCAAAAGATCCAGTTCCTAAAAATAAAATAACAAGGTAAACATCAGGTTCCCACCAATATCATCCACAAAGACACGTCTCCACCAACCAACAAGCAAATACCACAAACTTTCTTAAGTACCATAAACTTTTAAAGAATACATATTCCTGAATACAACCATATTGTAAACCTTCTCTACCTAATCACTCACAAAAAAACCACTTTCCAATAGAGCCCTAAATGACAACAAACCTTTACCCAAATC
>NW_024357770.1:0-6660 GCF_014805655.1 Passer montanus
CCCCAAAATGACCCCACACCCCCCAAAGTGACCCCAAAGTGACCCCCCGCCCCCCAGCACGTCCGGAACAGCCGCGGCTCCAACAAGTACGAGGGGTGGCCGGAGGCGCTGGAGCTGGGGGGCTGCGTGCCCCGGAGACCCCCGGGGTGACCCCGAAACACCCGGGGGGACCCCGAAACACCCGGGGGGACCCCAGAACCCGGGGGGACCCCGAAACACCCGGGGGGGACCCCGAAACACCCGGGGGGACCCCAGAACCCGGGGCCCCAAAAAGACCGGGGACCCCAATAAACTTCTGGGCCTCCAAAAACTTCTGGGATCCCAAAATCCACAGAGACCCCAAAAATACCTGGGGGGACCCCAAAAATACCTGGGGGGACCCCAAAACATCCTGGACCCCAAAAAGACCCGGGGGGACCCCAAAACATCATTGGGGGACCCCAAAAACATCCCAGGGGTCCCCAAAACATCCCGGGGGGACCCCAAAAAACCGCTGGGACTCTAAAAACATCCGGGACCCCAAAGTGCACAGGGACCCCAAAACCCACAGGGACCCCAAAACACCCGGGGGACCCCAAAACCCACACAGAGACCCCAAAAATACTCCGGGGGACCCCAAAACCACCGGGGGACCCCAAGAACACCCGTGGGGACCCCAAAAATACCCGGGGGCATCCCAAAATCCACAGAGACCTCAAAATATGGGGGGACCCCAAAACATCCTTGGGGACCCCAAAAACACCCGGGGGGACCCCAAAACATCCTGGACCCCAAAAAGACCCGGGACCCCAAAAATACCCGGGACCCCAAAAAACCGCTGGGACTCCAAAAACATCCGGGACCCCAAAATGCACAGAGACCCCAAAACCCACAGGGACCCCAAAAGCACCCGGGGGGACCCCAAAACATCCCGGGGGGACCCCAAAATATCCTGGGGGGACCCCAATAAACCGCCGGGACCCCAAAAACATCCTGGGGGACCCCAAAACGTACTGAGACCCCAAAAGCACCCGGGGGGACCCCAAAACATCCCGGGGGGACCCCAAAATATCCTGGGGGGACCCCAATAAACCGCCGGGACCCCAAAAACATCCTGGGGGACCCCAAAACGTACTGAGACCCCAAAAGCACCCGGGGGACCCCAAAAAACTGCTGGGACCCCAAAAACATCCGGGACCCCAAAAATACCCAGGGGGACCCCAAAAATACCCAGGGGGACCCCAAAACATCCCGGGGGGAACCTCAAAAACCCCCGGAACCCCAAAACCCGGGGGGGACCCCAATAAACCGCTGGGACTCCAAAAACACCCGGGGGGACCCCAAAAAATCCTTGGGGGACCCCAAAAATACCTGGGGGGACCCCAAAAACAACCGGGGGGACCCCGAAACACCCTGGGGGGACCCCAAAAACTCCCGGGACCCCAAAACCCGGGGGGACCCAGAAACACCCTGGGGGGACCCCAAAACATCCTCGGGGGGACCCCAAAAAGCCCCTGGGGGACCCCAAAACCCACACAGAGACCCCAAAAACATCCCAGGGGACCCCAAAAACACCCGGGGTGACCCCAAAAACACTCGTGGGAAGCCAAACAAACCACTGGGACCCCAAAAACATCCCAGAGGACCCCAAAACATCCTGGGGGTCCCCAGAATCTCCCGGGGGGACCCCAAAAACATCCCGGGGGACCCCAAAAATACCCCTGGGACCCCAAAGTGCACAGAGACCCTAAAACCGACAGGGACCCCAGAACGACCCAGGGGGCCCCAAAACCACCCGGGGGGACCCCAAAATCCACACAGGGACCCCAAAAACTCCCGGGGAAGACCCCAAAAACATCCTGGGGGGACCCCAAAACCCGGGGGGATCCCAACAATATCTGTGGGGAACCCAAAACACGGGGGGACCCCAAAAACATCCGGGGGACCCCAAAAAACTGCTGGGACCCCAAAAATACCTGGGGGGACCCCAAAAGCACCCGGGGGAAGCAAAAAATACTCCGGGGGACCCCAAAAATACCCAAGAGACCCTAAAAGCACCGGGGGGGACCCCAAAACCCTGCTGGGGGGACCCCAAAAACACCGGGAATCCCAAAATCCACAGAGACCCCAAACCCACAGGGACCCCAAAACCACCCGGGCTCACCCAAAAATACCCGGGGGGACCCCAAAATATCCTGGGGGGACCCCAAAAACACCCAGGGGGGACCCCAAACCCTCGGGGGTCCCCAAAACCCCCAAAGTGTCCCCAAATCCAGCTCGGGGACCCCAAAAGGGGCAGCGGGGACCCCAAAAGTGCCCGGGGGGGGCTGGAAATGCTGGGGTAAAAATTGGGAAAATTTGGGGGGAAAATCTGGAAATTTTGGGGTAAAAATATGGAAATATTGGGTAAAAATTGGGAAATTTGAGGGTAGAAATTTAGAAAATTTGGGGGAAAAAATTGGAAAATTTGGGGTAAAAATCTGGAATTTTGGGGAAAAAAATATTGGAAATGTTGGGGTAAAAAATTAGAAATGTTCGGGTAAAAATCTGGAAATTTTGGGATAGAAATTTAGAAAATTTGGGGTCAAAATATAGAAATTTTTGGGTGAAAATTTGGGAATTTTGGGTAAAAATCTGGGAATTTTGGGTAAAAATTTGGACATTTTGGAGTAGAAATTTAGAAAATTTGGAATGAAAATCTGGAAATTTTGGGGCAGTAATTTGGAATTTTGGGGTAAAAAAATCTGGAAATGTTGGGGTAAAAAATTGGAAAATTTGGGGTAGGACCTGGGTGACCTTGGGTGACCCCAGAGTGACCCCAGAGTGACCCCTGGGTGACCCTGGGTGACACTGAGTGACCCCTGGGTGACAATGAGTGACCCCAGAGTGACCCTTGATGACACTGGGTGACCCCTGGGTGACACTCCTGTGACCCCCCCCAGTGTCACCCCCATGGTGTGACACCCTCGAGTGATCCCCGTGTCCCCGGTGTCCCCAGTGCCACCATGGTGTCACCACAGTGTCACCGCTGTCACCCCTGTCACCGTGTCCCCGGTGTCCCCAAGGCGGTGGTGGCAGGGGCACAGCAGCCGCGCCATGGCCCCGTGTCACTGTCACTGATGTCACTGGTGTCCCCTGGTGTCACTGATGTCCCCAGGGCGGTGGCGGCAGGGGCACAGCAGCCGCGCCATGGCCCCGTGTCACTGTCACTGGTGTCACTGGTGTCCCCTGGTGTCCCCGGTGTCCCCGCGGTGGCGGCAGGGGCACAGCAGCCGCGCCATGGCCCCGTGTCACTGTCACTGGTGTCACTGATGTCCCCCAGTGTCCCCAGGGCGGTGGCGGCAGGGGCACAGCAGCCGCGCCATGGCCCGCGCCAGGCTGGCGCTGATGTCACTGGTGTCCCCCGGTGTCACTGATGTCACTGATGTCCCCCGCTGTCCCCAGGGCGGTGGCGGCAGGGGCACAGCAGCCGCGCCATGGCCCGCGCCAGGCTGGCGCTGAAGGCGGCCGAGATCCAGGGGTTGGTGCAGCTGGTGAGGCTGGCCAGGAGCATCAGGATGGTGAACGCGGGCCCTGGGGACACGGGGACATGGGGACACCGCTGGGGACACGGCTGGGGACACCAGGGGACATGGGGACACCGCTGGGGACACCAGGGGACACGGGGACACAGCTGGGGACACCCCCGGCACGGGGACCGCAGTGACACCCAGCCCCAGCCAGGGCCCAGCGCGGCGTGGGAAATGTTGGTGACCCCATGGCGACATGGGGACACCGCTGGGGACACGGCTGGGGACACCAGGGGACATGGGGACACCGCTGGGGACACCAGGGGACACGGGGACACAGCTGGGGACACCCCCGGCACGGGGACCGCAGTGACACCCAGCCCCAGCCAGGGCCCAGTGCGGCGTGGGAAATGTTGGTGACCCCATGGCGCTGTCACCCCCCTGGTCCTGTCACCTCCCCTCCCTTGGCACTGTCACCCCACAGCCCTGTCCCTCCCTTGGCGCTGTCACCTCCATGGCGCTGCCACTTCCCTGGTCCTGTCACCCCCATGGCACTGTCACCTCCCCCACAGTGTTGTCACCTCCCCCATGGCGCTGTCACCCCACAGCCCTGTCCCTCCCATGGCGCTGTCACCCCCATGGCACGGTCACCTCCCCCACAGTGTTGTCACCTCCCCCATGGCGCTGTCACCCCTGCACAGCTCTGTCCCCCGCCCAGTGGCACTGTCACAGTGGCGCTGTTACCTCCCCGTCCCCATCCCATGTCCCCCTCACGGTGTCCCTGTCACTTCTCCCTGTCCCCAGCCCCCATCCCAGGTCCCCCTCCCCGTGTCCCCTGTCCCTCTGTCCCCACCCTGTGCCATATCCCCCTGTCCCCACAGCCCCGGCCCGCGGCCACTCGCCACCAGCGCCGGCCGGGGCCACCGCCCCGCGGGGCCGCCCCCGAGACCCCCACGGTGGCCCCGGTGCCCCGGGTGGTGGCCCCGGATCTCTCCACGGTGGTTCCGATCCCCTGGGTGGTGGTCCCGGACCCCACCAGGGTGGCCCCCGAGCCCGCCGGAGTGGCCCCGGTGCCCTGGGTGGTGGCCCCGGATCTCTCCACGGTGGCCCCGGATCCAGCTGGGGTGGTCCCGGATCTCTCCACGGTGGCCCCGGATCTGTCCATGGTGGCCCCCGAGACCCCCACGGTGGCCCCGGTCCCCGGGGTGGTGGCCCCCGAGCCCGCCGGAGTGGCCCTGGATCCCGCCGGAGTGGCCCCGTACCTCTCCACAGTGGCCCCAAATCTCTCCACAGTGGCCCCAAATCTCTCCACAGTGGCCCCAGATCTCTCCACGGTGGCCCCCGAGTCCCCCACGGTGGCCCCGGTCCCCTGGGTGGTGGCCCCGGATCCAGCTGGGGTGGCCCCCGAGCCCGCTGGAGTGGCCCCAGATCTCTCCACGGTGGCCCCCGAGTCCCCCACGGTGGCCCCGGTCCCCTGGGTGGTGGCCCTGGATCTCTCCACGGTGGCCCCAGTGCCCTGGGTGGTGGCCCCCGAGCCCGCTGGAGTGGCCCCAGATCTCTCCACGGTGGCCCCCGAGTCCCCCACGGTGGCCCCGGTCCCCTGGGTGGTGGCCCTGGATCTCTCCACGGTGGCCCCAGTGCCCTGGGTGGTGGCCCCCGAGCCCGCTGGAGTGGCCCCAGATCTCTCCACGGTGGCCCCCGAGTCCCCCACGGTGGCCCCGGTCCCCTGGGTGGTGGCCCCGGATCCAGCTCGGGTGGGCTCAGGCACCCCCGTGGTGGCCCAGTTCCTCTCCATGGTGGTCCCAGTCCCATGGGTGGTGGCCCCCGAGCCCGCCAGGGTGGTCCCGGACCCCGCCAGGGCGGTCCAGGATGTCTCCATGGTGGCCCAGGACACCAGAGTGGCCCTGGTCCCCTGGGTGGTGGCCCCGGTGCCCACAGCGGTGGCCTCAGAGTGCACCGGGGTGGCCCCAGATCCCTCCATGGTGGCCTGTGACAGGGACCTCGTGGGCATCTGGGGTGGCAAGGGGGGTGAGGGGGACATCGGGGTGACATGGGGGGACACTGGGGTGGCACTGGGGCTTGGGGTGACATGGTGGGACACTGGGGTGGCACTGGGGCTTGGGGACATCGGGGTGACACGGAGGGACACTGGGGTGGCACTGGGGCTTGGGGTGACATGGTGGGACACTGGGGTGGCATGGAGGGACACTGGGGTGGCACTGGGGCTTGGGGACACTGGGGGCACATGGAGGGACATTGGGGTGGCATTGGCACTTGGGGACATTGTCGTGGCATGGAGGGACACTGGGGTGGCATTGGGGCTTGGGGTGACATGGTGGGACACTGGGGTGGCATGGAGGGACACTGGGGTGGCATTGGGGCTTGGGGACACATGGAGGGACACTGGGCTGCCATTGGCACTTGGGGACATTGGGGGCACATGGAGGGACACTGAGGTGACACTGGGGCTTGGGGACACATGGAGGGACACTGGGCTGCCATTGGCGCTTGGGGACATTGGGGGCACATGGAGGGACACTGAGGTGACACTGGGGCTCGATGGCACTGAGGTGACATGGAGGGACATCGGGGTGACATGGAGGGACACTGGGCTGCCATTGGGGCTTGGGAACATTGGGGACACACGGTGGGACACTGGGGTGACATTGGTACTTGGGGACACATGGAGGGACATCGGGGTGACATGGAGGGACATTGGGCTGCCATTGGCACTTGGGGACATTGTGGTGGCATGGAGGGACATTGGGCTGCCATTGGGCCCCCAATGTCCCCAGTGCCCCCAGTGTCCCCGTGTCCCCCAGACTGTCCCCGTGTCCTGGTGTCCCCCATGTTCCCAGTATCCCCAATGTCCCCAGTGTCCCCAGTGTTCCCAGTGTCCCCATATCCTCCAGTTTGTCTGTGTGTCCTGGTGTCCCCAATGTCCCCACTACCCCCAGTGTCCCCGTGTCCCCTGCCCCACCTCCAACACCCGCAGTGTCCCCATGTCCTGATGTCCCCAATGTCCCCAATGTCCCCAGTGCCCCCAGTGTCCCCGTGCCCCCGAACTTGCCCCCACACCCTGATGTCCCCAGTGTCCCCACGTCCCCTACACCACCTCCAGCACCCGCACTGTCCCAGTGTCGTGATGTCCCCAGTGTCCCCAGTGTCCCCG
>NW_024357771.1:0-311 GCF_014805655.1 Passer montanus
TCACAGTGTAACCCTTACGGACAATGCCCATGTCCAGGACATACTCAGGCAGCTCAACTCTGCAAGGAGGATTAAGGACAGTCCTTAAAACACAGCCTGGCTATGCATCCAAGTGGATGGAGGGTACAGATACAGTGACTATTTCTTTGTTCACTGCTGTAAAAACTCAGCTCAAACCCATGAAACCCATGGCCTGACCACGTGGCAATGGCTTTGGGGAGTCAGAAGGAGTGCAGGTCCTAGGTGGTTTCAGTTATTAACGGTACCTGAAAATAAGATTAGTTTAAAATGGACACTGGCCACAGCTCCTC
>NW_024357772.1:0-311 GCF_014805655.1 Passer montanus
GTGCCTCCACCACTGCCCTGGGGAGCCTTCTCCAGGGCCTGGCACTCTTGCAGTGAGTGGTCATGGTTTGAGGAACAGGAATTTTTCTGAATACAGGGCAGCAAAGCCATTTATGGGGCCACATCCTGGCAGAGCTGCACAAACAGGTGCTGCAGCAGTGGCTGTGCTGCTGGAAGCCCTGCAGGGTGGCAGGTGACACTGCAGGGACCAGCAGGTTCCCACGGGCCACCACCTGCAGGGCTTTCGTCACCTCAGCCCTGTTTACACCAAATTCAGGAACTGAGTGTCCCCAACAAACAACTTCCCTCTCC
>NW_024357773.1:0-311 GCF_014805655.1 Passer montanus
GTCTGGGGGATTTTGGGATTGTTTGGGAGGGGTCTTTGGGGTCTCAGGGTTTTTTTTGGGGGGAGTTCTGGGGGTTTTGGGGATTTTTTGAGCGGGGTTTTTGGGGTCTGGGTGTTTTTGGGGTCTGGGGTTTTTGGGGTCCGTGGCCGTGCCCCCAGCCCCCCGGGGCCAAACCGGTGCTGCAGGTACAGAAGATTTTTGGGGGGAGCCGCGGCCCCGGGACCACCCTGCAGGTAAGGGGGGGTGGGGACCCTCCTGGGACCCCCTCCCCAAATCCCAGCCCATAAATGGGAGAGGACCCCAAATCCCAT
>NW_024357774.1:0-311 GCF_014805655.1 Passer montanus
CCAACAGAGAAATCCCCAAAATTGACTCAGGAACCACAAAAACCCAACCAGGAACCCCAAAATCAAACCAGAAACCCCAAAAATGGAGAGAGGAACCCCAAACACCGACAGGGAAACCACCAAAAATGAGAAATTCACCTAAAAATGAGGCAGTTTTCCTAAAAATAAAGGGATTTGTCCAAAATTGAGGGGATTTACCCAAATATAATTTAATTTACCCAAAATTCTCCTAAAAAGGGGACAATTCACCAAAAAAATGAGGGAATTCAATTTAAAAATGAGGAAATTTTACCCAAAAAAAGAGAAAATTC
>NW_024357775.1:0-311 GCF_014805655.1 Passer montanus
CGGGCGGCGGGGCCGGCGGCGGAGACTTCCAGGAGCCCGCGGGAGGACCGAGCGCGACGGAGAGTAAGTCCCGCGCCGCCCTTTATGCCTGGCGCCGCGCCTGCTCGGCCGCCTCCGGCCGCTTCCCCGCGTCGTGGGGCCGCCCCGGGGGTTTCTTCCCCTCAGCTCCTCAGCGGGGCCCGCGGCGGCGGCGCGGGGGTGTCCGGGGAGGACCCGTTGTGCTGGGAGCGGCTCCGCGTCTCCCTCGCTGCCTCGGCCCGGGAAGGCGGCGCGGCCGCCCCCGCAGGGGTCCCGGTGGGCCGGGGGCGGCG
>NW_024357776.1:0-311 GCF_014805655.1 Passer montanus
AAATTTTAAAGTATGGTCTTACTACCAACATTTTTGTTTACTTTGCCTTCAACGTTTACATTCTCCAGCTTGCAGTGTCAGCTCTGAAAGGTATGGCAATGTCTCAAAACCTATTTCAAAGCTTCTCCTGGAGTCCAAATGGGAAGCTGAACTGAAGCTTAATTCATGTTACACAAACTACCAGAAAATTTTCCTTTACAGGGGTTTTCATAAATTGATGGCCAAAAACTGACTAAGAATCATAGAATCGTAGAATTGTCAAGGTTAGAAGAGACCTTTAAAAGCATCCAGACCAACCATCCACCCAGCAC
>NW_024357777.1:0-311 GCF_014805655.1 Passer montanus
AAACAAAACAAACAAACAAATTAACAAACCCCCCAAAACCCAGACACAAACAAAAATTTCCCCACCACAAAAGAACCCACACCCACCCCTCCAATCTCATATGATTGGACAATTTAAAATATATAATATAGAACAAGTCGTAGTTGCTGCTAAGTCGATATTAAAACATATCATTCCATAATTGCTGATCACAAAGTGGTTTTATAATTTTTGATCTGTAATAAATTGATTTTTTAAGGCTCCAACCTTTTAAAGAGACAGGAGAAGTGAACCCAATCTTCCTTTACAATAGGAAAAGAATCAATGGCAGA
>NW_024357778.1:0-311 GCF_014805655.1 Passer montanus
ATTCCTTTATTGTGCCTGGTCACTCACACCTCAGAAAACACAAATGATTTATCCACGCCGTGAATCCCCCGCTCCCCCCGTGGAATTTCAATCCCTGCTGTGTCTGGCATCCTGCTCCACCCACCCTGTCACTGTCACTGGCAGGAGGGTGGCAGCCACCCCCTCCAGAGTTATCCAGCCTGGGATGTTCCCGTGGTGCTTTACCTGCAGGAGCCACGGAGAGCTGGGAGAGACCTTGAGATTGTGACAGACCAGCAATGCCACGGCTGACTGTCGCACTTGAAAGGCAAATATCCTGTAGATGTGTTAGG
>NW_024357779.1:0-311 GCF_014805655.1 Passer montanus
GGGAATTCGGTTTTTATCAGGCAGGTCCTGCCTTTCACAACAGCAAAACTCCCCCAGACCCACCCTGGAGGTGTTGGGCCATTCCCATTCCTGAGTGTGGCCCTGAAGGGTTAAAGGGGTCCTGGAAAAGAAAGAGGATCCCCAGGGAATAAATGGGGTCCTGGAAAGGTAAATCGGGGAGGGGCTGAAGAGTCAATGTGCCCCTAGAAGGGAAAATGGGGTTCTGAAATGGTAAATGATGTCCTGAGGGGTAAGTGGGGCCATAAATGGGAAATGGGGTGGTGGAAGAGGAAAGGGGTTCAAGGAGGGAC
>NW_024357780.1:0-311 GCF_014805655.1 Passer montanus
ATTCCATGGAGCTATACAGGAGGGGAGGACCTGAAATTAGGGGGTGTCCCCACACCCATTGATGGGGTGGTCATGGGGCTTCATGCAATGCACCATGCAAGAAGCACTGGCTCATTTGCATAGATCCGCCCACCCCCTCCAGTAAATCACAGCAGAGAATGGATTATTTTTGAATAACCACGCCCACAGAAGTTCAAAACTCCTGTGAAATTAAACATTTGCAAACCCATGTCCACAACTGCAAACAAAGTCTTTCTTCAGTTCACACTGGGAGAGGTGTCCTTCTTGTCATTTTATGGAGACTTCTCCAC
>NW_024357781.1:0-6659 GCF_014805655.1 Passer montanus
TGGGGACATTGGGGGGATTTGGGGACATTCAGGGACATTGGGGGGATTTGGGAACACATTGGGGACATTGGGAGGACTTTGGGGTGATGGGGACACAGGGACATTGGGGACATTGGGGGCATTTGGGGACATCGAGGGGATTTGGGGACATGGGGGGCATTGGGGACATTGGGGACACTGAGGGAATTTGGGGACACATTTGGGACATTGGGGACACTGGGGGAACACTGGGGAAATTTAGGACATTGGGGGATTTAGGAACACATTGGGGACATTGGGGGGACGTTGGGGTGATGGGGACACAAGGGACACTGGGGACATTGGGGACATTTGGGGACATCGAGGGGATTTGGGGACATCGGGGGGATTTGGGGACATTGGGGGGATTTGGGGACATTTGGAAACATTGGGGACATTTGGGAGATTGGGCACATTTGGGGCATCGGGGACATTGAGGGGACATTGGAGACATTTGGGGACATTGGGGGGATTGGGGACATCTGGGACATTGGGGACATCTGGGTGCACTTGGGGGATTTGGGGTCAGTTCAGGGGGTTTTGGGGTGGTTTCTGGGCGTTTCTTGGGGGTTTTTGGAGTTTTTTGGGGTCCCCGGTTCAGATTTTGGGGTCCCCAGCTCAGATTTGGGGTTCTCCAGGGCCGATGGAGGAGGAGGAGCAGGAACAGCACCGGGAATTTTGGGTGCATTTGCGCCAGTTCTGGGAGAAATCAGATTTAGGGAATTTGGGGGTGTTCAGGGCATTTTGGGGGGGAGGGGGTTTTGGGGGGTTTTTGGGGTCCCCAATTCAGATTTTGGGGTCCCCAGCTAAGATTTGGGGTTCTCCAGGGCTGACGGAGGAGGCAGAGCAGCAGCAACACCGGGAATTTTAGGTGGATTTTAGCGGATTCTGGGGGAAATCTGATTTAGGGAATTTGGGGGTGTTCGGGGCGTTTGGGGGGGTTTTTGTGGGGTTTTTTAAAGGTTTTTGGGGTCCCCGGTTTCAATTTCAGGGTCCCCAGACTGATTTGGGGTTGTGCAGGGCCGATGGAGGAGGCGGAGCAGCAGCACCGGGAATTTTGGGTGGATTTGCGCCAGTTCCAGGGGAAATCAGATTTAGGGAATTTGGGGCTGTTCGGGGCGTTTGGGGGGGTTTTTGTGGGGTTTTTTAAAGGTTTTTGGGGTCCCCGGTTTCAATTTCAGGGTCCCCAGACTGATTTGGGGTTGTGCAGGGCCGATGGAGGAGGCGGAGCAGCAGCACCGGGAATTTTGGGTGGATTTGCGCCAGTTCCAGGGGAAATCAGATTTAGGGAATTTGGGGCTGTTCGGGGCGTTTGGGGGGGTTTTTGTGGGGTTTTTTTGGGGGGTTTTTGGGGTCCCCGGTTCAGATTTCGGGGTCCCCGGACTGATCTGGGGTTCTCCAGGGCCGATGGAGGAGGCGGAGCGGCAGTGGCGCCTGGAATTCCACCGCTGGAGCTCGTACATGATGCGCTGGAAGAGCCAATTCGAGCTCTACAGCCGCCAGGAGCGCTGCCAGCCCCTGTAGGAGCCCCGAGACCCACCGGGGCACCCCAAAATCCTCCTGGGGCACCCCAAAATCCATCCAGGAATCCTAAAAATCCATCCAGGAACCCAAAAAACCCACCTAAAAATCCACCCAGGAACCCCAAAATCCATCCTGCGGTCCTTGATGAGGGCGCTGAGGCGGTTCAGGTCCTCCCCAAATCGCGACACGGCCCCGCGGAGCAGCGCCAGCTCTGGTTCCGTCCAGTGGGACCTGGGGGGGTTTTGGGGGGACCCAGGGGGTTTTGAGGGGTCCTGAGTGGTTTTGGGGGATTTTGGGGGGGATTTGAAGACATTTGAGGGGGTTTGGAGGAGATCCGGGGGCATTTTGGGAGGTTTGAAATCACGACACAGCCCCGTGGAGCAGTGAGAACCACAGCTCCAGTCAGTGGAGCTTGGGGGATTTTGGGGGCACCCTGGAAGTTTTGGGGGGACTTGTACGAATTTTGGGGGTCCTGGGGGGACTTTAGAGGAATTTTGGGGGGATTTTGGGAGGGTTTTGAGGGATTTTGGGGTGATTTGGGATGGTTTTGAGGTGTCTGTGACACAGCCCCACGAAGCAGCACCAGCTCTGGCTTTGTTCAGCGGGACCTGGGGGGATTTTGGGGGGACCCCGGAAATTTTGGGGGGACTTGTACGAATTTTGGGGGTCCTGGAGAGACTTTAGAGGAATTTTTGGGAGATCGGATAACTAAGGAAGAACTTATTTTACAAAACTATCTTCTAAGAATACATAATAAAGTGTACAAGGATCCTGACTTAAAGAAGTTAAAATATGTTTTCAAAAACATCTCACAGCAAACTGTGTTCCCTGTGGGTCCCCACAGGTAACAGGTGAACATTTAAATATTCTGGTTTATTATATTTCACAATAGCTTGTTTAGACAGCTTTTTCTCTTTCTTTTGCACCTTCATGAGCACAAACACTCCTTCTCCATGTCCTTTTGCTAAGAATTAGAAACTAACAGACAGTATGAATTTAAAACTGAATTTAGTGAGTAATCTCTGATGTACCATATCAGTTAGACCCCAATGAGCCTATTGAAATCAAAGGGAAGATTCACATACAGTGTGTCTCTTCACTGAGAATTAGTTCAAGACCTTAGCAATGTTTAAAGCTTTCACTGAGTTTAAGTTCTAGATGCAATATTGTATCTGCAATATTGATGGCAGTAAACCAGACAGGCAGAGCAGAGCTAGGACCAAAATGAGCTATTGGTGCATTCATCTGTTAAGATCATAGACGTAATAAAATAATGGAACAAAGTAAGTAGCACAGAGAAAGATTCAGCCATTGTATGCAGTTTCTTATATCAGCTAGTGAAACCTGACTGTGTGGGGTTTTGGTTTGTTTGTTCAGAGTGGGTTTTTTTTGTATGAAGATTTCTCAGATTTGTGGGAGTTTTATCCTTAAAAACAAACAAAACAAAAGAAACACAAAGACACATTCTTATAAAGGAAACAATTATTATTAAAAAAAAAGGAGTCAACATTCTTGATATGCTTAGGGTAGACTTCATTGTGCTTAATGTTATTTTCAAAAGCATTGTATTCAGTCAAAACTCAGACCTTTTTTATGTGGGAAATTTTCTGTGATTTGCAAGAGGCTTGAAAGAAGGTTCTTGAAGATCTTAAACACAAATTCTTTCTCTTTTTTTCCCCTATTCTGTTCTATCCTCCCAAAGTTTGTTTTGTTCATTGGGGGTTTTTTTTGTTTATTTTCTTTTTGTTGGCTTTTTTTTTTTTTTTTTTTTTGGGGGTTTGGGGTTTTTTGGGTTTTTTGGGGGGTTTTGGGGGGGGTTTTGAAGATGTTGGGGGGGGTTGGGAGGAGATCCGGGGGCATTTTGGGAGGTTTGAAATCACGACACAGCCCCGTGGAGCAGTGAGAACCACAGCTCCAGTCAGTGGAGCTTGGGGGATTTTGGGGGCACCCTGGAAGTTTTGGGGGGACTTGTACGAATTTTGGGGGTCCTGGGGGGACTTTAGAGGAATTTTGGGGGGATTTTGGGAGGGTTTTGAGGGATTTTGGGGTGATTTGGGATGGTTTTGAGGTGTCTGTGACACAGCCCCACGAAGCAGCACCAGCTCTGGCTTTGTTCAGCGGGACCTGGGGGGATTTTGGGGGGACCCCGGAAATTTTGGGGGGACTTGTACGAATTTTGGGGGTCCTGGAGAGACTTTAGAGGAATTTTTGGGGGATTTTGGGAGGGTTTTGAGGGATTTTGGGGCGATTTGGGATGGTTGGGGGGGGCCGGAAATCATGACACAGCCCTGCGGAGCAGCGCCAGCTCCAGCTCTGTCCAGCAGGACCTGGGGGGATTTTGGGGGGATCCTGAGAATTTTGGGGGTGACCCCTGGAATTTTGGAGGGCTGGATGGAATCTGGGGGGGTCCTGGAGAAAATTCTGGAGGGTTTTGGGACGATTTGAAGGGGTTTTGGGGGGATTTTGGGAGGTTTGAAATCGCAACACAGCCCCGCGGAGCAGCGAGAACCACGGCTCCATCCAGTGGAGCTTGGGGGATTTTGGGGGGACCCCGAAAATTTGGGGGGGATTTGAGGGAATTTTGGAGAGTTCTGAAGAAGATTTTGGGAAGTTTTGAGGTGATTTCAGGGGGTTTTGGGGGATTTTGGTGTGATTTGGGATGGTTTTGGGGGGTCTGAAATCGTGACACAGCCCTGCGGAGCAGCGCCAGCTCCGGCTCCGTTCAGCGGGACCTGGGGGGATTTTGGGGAGACCCCGGAAATTTTGGGGGGATTTGAGGGAATTTTAGGGGTCCTGGAGGGGTTTTGGGGGGTTTGGAATCACGACATGGCCCCAAAGAGCAGCGACAACCCCCTGAAACCTCCCATGGGGACCCCAAATTTCACCAAAAGGACCCCAAAACCCTCCCAAGACCCCCCAAAACCTCCCTACAAGGACCCCAAACCCCCCCAAAATCCCTTAAATCTGCCCCAAAATCCATCCAGAGACCCCAAAATCCCCTAAAACCGCCCCAAAATCCCCAAAATCCACCCCAAAATCCGGACTGGGAGCACTGGGAGGGACTGGGGGGGACTGGGAGGGAACTGGGAAGGGATTTGGGGAGACTGGGATGGACTGGGAAGCGACTGGTTTATACTGGGAGAGACTGGGAGGGACTGGGAAGGAATCTGGGGGGACTGGGAGCACTGGGAGGGAACTGGGAAGGGTAAAGGGGGACTGGGAGGGGATTGGGTTATACTGGGAGGGACTGGGAGGGATTTGGGGGAGACTGGGATGGACTGGGTTACACTGGGAGGTGACTGGTTTATACTGGGAAGGGTTAAAGGGGAGGACTGGGAGCACTGGGAGGGGACTGGGATGGACTGGGAGGGGATTGGGTTATACTGGGATGGACTGGGTGGGACTAGGAGCTCAAACTGGGAGCCAATCCTGAACTGGGAGCTGGACTGGGACCAGTAAAACCCCATTTAACCCCAAACTGGGACCAGTAACACCAAACTGGGACCAGTAAAACCCCACTGGACCCCAAACTGGGACCAGTACCGGGATCAAAACCCAAACTGGGACCAGTAACCCCCGAACCCCCCGGAACCTTCCGTGGCAGCCACTCCCCCACCCGACCCCTCCCAGGGACGGACCGGAAGTGGCACCCAACCGGAAGTGCATTTCCCATTCCCAACCCCCGCCCCACCCCTCATCGCATTCCCCACAAAAAAGCCCCAAAAACCCCCAAATCCGCCCAAAATTGCCCCAAAATCCCTCACTTTAGTGGATGCTGACGTCATGGCCGCCCTCCCCGGCCCCTCCGGCCGCCGCCGCCGCCGCTCCGGCTCCTCGATGATGGCGGCGGGGGGAGGGGGACGCTCTGCCCCGCGCGTCTCGCTGGTACCGCCCTCACGAAGCCCCGCCCCTTTCCCCTCATTGGTTAATCCCGTTTAAACCCCGCCCATTGCCCCGCCCGCTTCCGCCCCCCGCGGCCGCTCCGCGCCGCCGTCTCGTTGCTCCTCACCCTCCAACCCCCCAAAAATCCCCATTTTTCGCCCCAAAAACGCCGTTTTTCACCCCAAAAACCCCTCCCCCCCCAAAAAAAACCCCGCGCGGTCAATACACAACAACTCTTTTTATTACCCAACCCCATCCGCGCTTCCCTGCGGCGCTGCGGGCGGGAGAAGATTGGTCCTCCAAATGCGGGGGTGAAAAAGGGGGAGTTTTTTGGGGTGAAAAAGGGAGGTTTTGGGGTCTCAGCGCACCATGTACTCCTTGCGCTTGTTGAGGCGGGTCTGGCAGAGGGAGAAGCCGCCCAGCAGCGCGTAGAGCCCCGCGGCGATGAAGCAGTTGTAGCTGACCTGCTCGTACAGGCCGTAAATGCGCTCCGGGCCGCTGAGGGAGGGGAAAATCCCGTTTTTTTGGGGTGAAAAAGGGGTTTTTTGGGGTTTTTGAGGGGTTTGGGTTTGAGGGCTCCTCGGAAAATACAAAAATTGTGCCTGAAATCTGTCGTAAAATCTCTGAATTCCTCCCAAAATCCCCAAATCTTCCTCAAAATTCTGTCAAAATTCCATCAAAATTCCTCCCCAAGCGCTGCAAAAAATCCCAAAATTCTCCCCAAAATTGGCGCAAATTCCCCGCCCAGGACCCCCAAAATCGACTCAAATCCACCCAAATCCCACCCAGGACCCCCAAAATCCCCCTCAAATCCCCCCAAAATCCCCTTGGGACCTCCCAAATCTCCCCTAAATTTTCCCCAGGACCCCTAAAATTTCCCAAATCCCCCCCAAAATCCGCCCAGGACCCCCCCAAATCCCCCCAAATCCCCTCCAGGCAATTTCCCCCAAAACTCCCTTCAAACCCGCTATTAACCCTTCAAAACCCCCCAAAACCCCTCCGGGACCCCCCAAAATCCCCTCAAACACTCTACTAACCCTTCAGAATACCCCAAAACTCCTCTGGAACCCCCCCCAAATCCCTCTGAATCTCCCCAAACCCCTCAAATGCCCCCCAAAATCCCTCCAAACCCCCCGTTAACCCTTCAGAACACCCCAAAACCCCTTAAATCTCCCACAATATCCCCCTCAAGCCCCCTATTAACCCCTCAGAACCCCCCAAAACCCCTCAAATCC
>NW_024357782.1:0-311 GCF_014805655.1 Passer montanus
GCTCCCACCAGCCGCTCCCGTTCCCATTCCCAGACAAGCCCAGGCAGCGCTATGGAAAGCACTGGCAATGTCCATGAGGCCGAGGAGCCCGCTTCAGACGTGTTCTTTGCTGCAGAACCAGAAAGCAAGAGCTGAGACGCGCTTTGCGCTCCCTCCCGAACCAAACCGGATCCCAGACACATATTCCCGGCGATCCAGAGCTTCCGGCTCCCCTCAGGCCCGGGCGCTCCCGGGGAGCGGCGCCTGCAGTGCCGGGCGCGCCCACGCGGCGGCAGCACCGACACACAACGGGGAGCGCCCCGCGCCGCCCC
>NW_024357783.1:0-311 GCF_014805655.1 Passer montanus
ACTGGGGGGACTGGGGACACTGGGGACAGTGGGGACTTTGAGGAACAGTGGGGACATTGGGGACTTTGGGGTGTTGTGGGGATTGGGGACAATGGGGGGATCAGGGACATTGGGGGATTGGGGACACTGGGGACACTGGGGACAGCCAGGGACATTGGGGCAGTGGGGACACTGGGGACACCGGGGACATTGGGGTGTTGGAGGCATTGGGGACTTTGGGGGGATTGGGGACACCCGTGAATATCTGGGACATTGGGGCAGTGGGGACACTGGGGACATTGTGGGGATCAGGGACATTGGGGACATTGGGG
>NW_024357784.1:0-311 GCF_014805655.1 Passer montanus
AATCCAAAAAAATCCTCCCCGAGGGACCCCAAAACCCCCCGGATTGACCCCAAAAATTCCCTGGGACCCCTCCCCAAAAATCCCCCCTGGGACCCCAAAATTTCCTCCCCAAAATCCCCAAAATTTCCCCAAAATCCCCCCTGAATTCACCCCGGGACCCCCAAAATTGCCCCAAAATCCCCGAAATTCACCCCAAAACTCCCGGATTCTCATTTTTATTTTTAATTGAATTTTATTTTATAGATAATTTAATTTAATTTAATGACATTTAATTTAATTTAATGAAATTTAATTTAATTTAATTTAATTTA
>NW_024357785.1:0-311 GCF_014805655.1 Passer montanus
TTAAAATTAATTAAAATAATTTTACATGAATGTAAAGTTAATTTAAAATTAAATTCAAATCCAAAGCGGGGCTGGAGAACGGAAATGAAAAGGATGGAAATTAAAATAATGAAAATAAAAATAATGGAAATAAATTTTTTTTTTAAAATCGAAATTAAAATAATAGAAATGAAATTATGGAAAAAAAAAGAAAATAAAAATAACAGAAACGAAAAGAATGGAAATAAAAATTTAAATAATGGAAATTAAAAGGATACAAATTCAAATAATGAAAATCAAAATTAAAATAATTTAAATATTAATATATTTTG
>NW_024357786.1:0-311 GCF_014805655.1 Passer montanus
CGGGATCGGGCCCCCCCCACGCCGCGCCCGCCGTGGTTTCTCCCGGAAGCGCCGCCATCTTGCGGAGCCGGCCCGAGGCGGCGCAGGGAGCGGAGCGGGGCGCGGGCGGATCCCGGGGCAGGTGAGGGCGGCGCCGCCGGGAGGAGCTCGGGCCGCGCACGGCACGGCAGGAACGGCGCGGCGCGGGGCCGAGCCGGGCCGAGCCGGCGGGAAGCGCGATCCGTCTCGCGCAGGTAACGGCTGCTTGCCCCTTCTCCCCCGTTCCCCGGCGCTCCCGCCGCGAGGCCGCCGGGGCCGGGCCCAGGGGCCGC
>NW_024357787.1:0-311 GCF_014805655.1 Passer montanus
CATTTTGGGGGTCCCGGGTCCATTTTGGGAGGTCCTGGGTCCATTTTTGGGGTCCCTGGATCCATTTTGGGGGTCCCCGGGATTATTTTGGGGCGTCCGGTCCCATTTTAGGGGGTCTTGACCCATTTTTGGGGGGGTCTTTGGTCCATTTTGGGGGGCCCTGGGTCCATTTTTGGGGTCTCAGGGTTCATTTGGGGTGGGGGAGCGGCCTTTTTTGGGGTCCCCAGGACCATTTTGGGGGGTCCCGGGTCCATTTTGGGGGTCCTGGGTCCATTTTGGGGCTCCCGGGTCCATTTTGGGGGTCCTGGGTC
>NW_024357788.1:0-311 GCF_014805655.1 Passer montanus
CGGTGTCCCCGCTGTCCCGTCCCGTACCGGGCCAGCCCCTGTCCCGCCGCCCGCAGCTTCCCGAGCTCCCGCTCCAGCTCCTCCCGCCCGCGCCGCTCCCGGGCCAGCGCCTCCCGGAGCTCCGGCACCGACACCGGCACCGGCTCCGGCACCGGCACCGGCACCGACACCGGGACCGCCGGGACCGCCGCCAGGACCGGGACCGAGACCGCCGCCGGGACCGACACCGGGACCGCGACCGGGACCGCCGGGACCGCCACCTGCGGGAACCGCGTCTGCCTGGGGACCCCCGGGATTGCCGGGACCCCCCG
>NW_024357789.1:0-311 GCF_014805655.1 Passer montanus
GTGTCCCATGTCCCTGTGTGTCCCTGTGTCCCACTCACAGTCAATGTAGTGCACGTAGAACAGCGTGTCCCATGTCCCCTGTGTGTCCCCTGTCTGTCCCCATGTGTCCCCCTGTCCCACTCACAGTCGATGTAGTGCACGTAGAACAGCGTGTCCCATGTCCCCTGTGTGTCCCCTGTCTGTCCCCATGTGTCCCTCTGTGTCACTCACAGTTGATGTAGTGCACGTAGAACAGCGTGTCTGTCTGTCCCCGTGTCCCCTGTCTGTCCCCATGTCCCTGTGTGTCACTCACAGTCGATGTAGTGCACGTA
>NW_024357790.1:0-310 GCF_014805655.1 Passer montanus
TTTGGTTTTTTTAAATTTTTTTTTTCCCGTTTTTTCGCCTTTTTCCGGGCGTCGGACGCGGGAAAAACGAGAATAAAAAACAAAACAAAACACAAAAAAAACCAACAAAAATTTTGTTTGTACCGAGAGCCCGCTCCCCCCTCTGGGACCCCCCCGAATCCACTTGGTACGGTCCAAACACCCCCGGAAATCCATTTGGAATGGTCCGGAACCCCCCGAAATCCACTTGGAATGTTCCAACCCCCCCCCAAATCCTGTTTTGGAATGACCCAGATTCCCCCTCCCGCCTTGGTACGATCCTGCCTCCCCA
>NW_024357791.1:0-310 GCF_014805655.1 Passer montanus
TTAAATAAATGTAGACATTAGCTAAGAACATTGAAAAATATTAGATATTCACAAATATGACATGTTTTGAAGCAATTCTAAAGGAAACCTGGGAAACAACAAACGGTTTTAACACAAAAAGGTCCACAGCCATGGCAAGACACCTTAGAAAAGTACATCTACAATGACTTGTGGGAAAAAAAAATCGAGGACTTATTTCCTTTACCAGTGTTACAAATGGAACACATATGACACAGTTCATTTAAGAACAGCTGAACAACAGCAATTTGGGGAGGTAGGCTTTTTTTGTCTTGCTGTACTCTCAAAATAT
>NW_024357792.1:0-6650 GCF_014805655.1 Passer montanus
AATTGAGTCAAAAATTGGCCCAAAATTGACCCAAAAATTGGCTCAAGATTGGGCAAATTTCACTCAAAAACTGGCGCAAAATTGAGGAAAATTCCCCCAAAAATTCACCTAAAAACTCAAAAAAATTGGTCCAAAGTTGAACCAAAAATGGGGGAATTCAACCCAAGATTTGAGGCTAAAATTGGCCCAAAATTGGCCCAAAATTCACCCAAAAATTGGTCCAAAATAAATCTAAAATTGACCCAAAATTGGGAAAAATTTGACCCAAAACTGCCCCAAAAATGATCCCAAAATGGACCAAAAATTCGACATAAATTGGCCCAAAAATGGGGAAAATTCAC
This sequence comes from Passer montanus, assembly GCF_014805655.1. Classification (NCBI taxonomy): domain Eukaryota; kingdom Metazoa; phylum Chordata; class Aves; order Passeriformes; family Passeridae; genus Passer; species Passer montanus. The sequence continues at coordinate 342 of NW_024357792.1, forward strand.
CCCAAAATTGACCCAAAAATGGGGAAAATTCACCCAAAAATTGACCCAAAAATGGGGAAAATTCACCCAAAAATTGACCCAAAAATGGGGAAAATTCACCCAAAAATTGACCCAAAAATGGGGAAAATTCACCCAAAAATTGACCCAAAAATGGGGAAAATTCACCCAAAAATTGACCCAAAAATGGGGAAAATTCACCCAAAAATTGACCCAAAAATGGGGAAAATTCACCCAAAAATTGACCCAAAAATGGGGAAAATTCACCCAAAAATTGACCCAAAAATGGGGAAAATTCACCCAAAAATTGACCCAAAAATGGGGAAAATTCACCCAAAAATTGACCCAAAAATGGGGAAAATTCACCCAAAAATTGACCCAAAAATGGGGAAAATTCACCCAAAAATTGACCCAAAAATGGGGAAAATTCACCCAAAAATTGACCCAAAAATGGGGAAAATTCACCCAAAAATTGACCCAAAAATGGGGAAAATTCACCCAAAAATTGACCCAAAAATGGGGAAAATTCACCCAAAAATTGACCCAAAAATGGGGAAAATTCACCCAAAAATTGACCCAAAAATGGGGAAAATTCACCCAAAAATTGACCCAAAAATGGGGAAAATTCACCCAAAAATTGACCCAAAAATGGGGAAAATTCACCCAAAAATTGACCCAAAAATGGGGAAAATTCACCCAAAAATTGACCCAAAAATGGGGAAAATTCACCCAAAAATTGACCCAAAAATGGGGAAAATTCACCCAAAAATTGACCCAAAAATGGGGAAAATTCACCCAAAAATTGACCCAAAAATGGGGAAAATTCACCCAAAAATTGACCCAAAAATGGGGACGCCCGGCGCGCCGCCGCCAGCGCCGCCGGCCCCGAGGGCCGCCGCAGGTCCCAGAGCTTGGCCGACTGGTCCTTGGAGTTGGACACCACGTAGCGCCCGTCCCCCTGCCGCCGAAACCAGTAAAAACCAGTAAAAACCAGTTCAAACCAGTTCAAACCAGTACGAAAAAATCCGGGTTGATTTGAGCCATTTTTGAGCCATTTTCGGCCATTTTTGACCCATTTTTGGCTGTTTTTCGCCCATTTTCGGCCATTTTGGACCCATTTTTTTGCCTCTCCCATGGAGCGAATCCCAGTATAAACCAGTATAAACCAGTATAAACCAGTACGAGAAAATTCGAGTGGATTTCGGCCATTTTTGACCCATTTTTGGTCATTTTTTGCCAATTTTCGCTCATTTTTCCCCATTTTTTGTGCTTCCAGTTGCTCTCCCCTGCATAAAATCCCAGTTTGGACCAGTATAAACCAGTTTGGACCAGTTTGGACCAGACCAAACCAATTCAAACCAGTACGAAAAAATCCGGGTCGATTTGAGCCATTTTTGACCATTTTTGGCCATTTTTGTCCCATTTTTCGCTCATTTTTCCCCATTTTTTGTGCTCCCAGTTGCTCTCCCATGGATGAAATCCCAGTTTGGACCAGTCCAAACCAGTACAAACCAGTACAAACCAGTACAAACCAGTAGGAAAAAATTTGAGTCGATTTCGGCCAATTTTGACCCATTTTCAGCCATTTTTGGCCATTTTTGAAGCATTTTTTGTGCTTCCAGTTGCTCTCCCGTGCACAAAATCCCAGTTTGGACCAGTATAAACCAGTTTGGACCAGTCCAAACCAGTACAAACCAGTATGAAAAAATCCAGGTTGATTTGAGCCATTTTTGACCATTTTTTCCCCATTTTTGTCAAATTTTTTCCCATTTTTCGCTCATTTCCCCCCATTTTTTGTGCTTCCAGTTGCTCTCCCCTGCATAAAATCCCAGTGACCATTTTTGGCCTTTTTTACCAATTTTTGCTCATTTTGACCCATTTTTTGCCCTGCCAGTTGCTCTCCCATGCACAAAATCCCAGTATAAACCAGTATGGACCGGTTTGGACCAGTACAAACCAGTCCAAACCAGTATAAACCAGTACAAAAAAATCTGGGTTGATTTGAGCCATTTTTGGCCATTTTTGACCCATTTTTGGCCATTTTCCCCCATTTTTTGTGCTCCCAGTTGCTCTCCCATGCATAAAATCCCAGTTTGGACCAGTATAAACCAGTATAGACCAGTTTGGACCAGTACAAACCAGTCCAAACCAGTATAAACCAGTACAAGAAAATTGGAGTCTATTTCGGCCATTTTTGACCATTTTTGGCCATTTTTGCCCCATTTTGGCACCTCTCCCATGGAGAAAATCCCAGTTTGGACCAGTATGGACCAGTTTGGACCAGTATAAACCAGTACAAACCAGTACAAACCAGTAACCCCAGTTCCCATTTCCCCCATCTTTAACCCTTTCTTTCCCACTTTTAACCCTTTCTTTGCCATTTCTCACCCATTTTTACCCCCATTTTCCCCATTTTTCGGCCGTTTCTCCCCGTTTTTTCGCCTCCCAGTATAAACCATTCCCTCCCAGTACAAACCAGTGACCCCAGTTCCCATTTCCCCCACCTTTAACCCTTTCTTCCCCTCTTTTAACCCTTTATTCCCCACTTCTCACCCATTTTAACCCCTTCTTTGCCATTTTTGCCCCCATTTTCCCCGTTTTTCCACATTTCCTCCCCGTTTTTTTACCTCCCAGTCCCTCCCAGTCCAAACCAGTAACCCCAGTACAAACCAGTAACCCCAGTTCCCATTTCCTCCATTTTTACCCCTTTCTCTGCCCTTTTCCAGCCACTTTTAACCCTTTCTTTGCCACTTCTCACCCATTTTTACCCCCATTTTCCCCGTTTTTCCGCCTTTCCTCCCCGTTTTTTCGCCTCCCAGTCCAAACCAGTCCCTCCCAGTGCCGCTCACCCGGGCGTGGAGGAAGGTGAGGCCGTCGCGGTGAGAGGGGCTGGGAGGCGAAAAAACGGGGAGGAACGGTGAAGAAACGGGGAACATTGGTGAAAATATGGGGGAAATACACGGAAATGTGGGGGAAATGTGGGGAAGAAAGGGTTAAAAATGGGGGAAATGGGAACTGGGGTTACTGGTTTGTACTGGGAGGGACTGGGAGGCGGAAAAATGGGGAGAAAAGGTGAAAAAATGGGGAAAATGGGGGAAAAAATGGGGAAAATACATGGAAATATGGGGGAAATGTGGGGAAGAACGGGTTAAAAGTGGGGGAAATGGAGTTTGGGGTTACTGGTTTGTACTGGTTTGTACTGGGAGGGACTGGGAGGCGGAAAAACGGGGAGAAAAGGTGAAAAAATGGGGAAAATAGGTGAAAATATGGGGAAATGTGGGGAAGAAAGGGTTAAAACTGGAGAGGAAAGGGTTAAAAATGGGGGGAATGGGAACTGGGGTTACTGGTTTGTACTGGGAGGGGACTGGGAGGGGCTGGGAGGTGAAAAAACGGGGAGAAAAGGTGGAAAAATGGGGAAAATGGGTGAAAAAATGGAGGAAAGAGGTGAAAAATTGGGGGAAATGTGGGGAAGAAAGGGTTAAAAATGGGGGAAATGGGAACTGGGGTTACTGGTTTGTACTGGGAGGGACTGGGAGGGACTGGGAGGGACTGGGAGGGGTTGGGAGGCGGAAAAACGGGGAGAAAAGGTGAAAAAATGGGGAAAATGGGGGAAAATATGGGGGAAATAGCGTGAATAAAGGGTTAAAAGTGGGGGAAATGGGAACTGGGGTTACTGGTTTGTACTGGGAGGGACTGGGAGGCGGAAAAATGGGGAGAAAAGGTGAAAAAATGGGGAAAATGGGGGAAAATATGGGGGAAATAGCGTGAATAAAGGGTTAAAAGTGGGGGAAATGGGAACTGGGGTTACTGGTTTGTACTGGGAGGGACTGGGAGGCGGAAAAATGGGGAGAAAAGGTGAAAAAATGGGGAAAATGGGGGAAAATATGGGGAAAATACATGGAAATATGGGGGAAATGTGGGGAAGAACGGGTTAAAAGTGGGGGAAATGGAGTTTGGGGTTACTGGTTTGTACTGGTTTGTACTGGGAGGGACTGGGAGGCGGAAAAACGGGGAGAAAAGGTGAAAAAATGGGGAAAATAGGTGAAAATATGGGGAAATGTGGGGAAGAAAGGGTTAAAACTGGAGAGGAAAGGGTTAAAAATGGGGGGAATGGGAACTGGGGTTACTGGTTTGTACTGGGAGGGGACTGGGAGGGGCTGGGAGGTGAAAAAACGGGGAGAAAAGGTGGAAAAATGGGGAAAATGGGTGAAAAAATGGAGGAAAGAGGTGAAAAATTGGGGGAAATGTGGGGAAGAAAGGGTTAAAAATGGGGGAAATGGGAACTGGGGTTACTGGTTTGTACTGGGAGGGACTGGGAGGGACTGGGAGGGACTGGGAGGGGTTGGGAGGCGGAAAAACGGGGAGAAAAGGTGAAAAAATGGGGAAAATGGGGGAAAATATGGGGGAAATAGCGTGAATAAAGGGTTAAAAGTGGGGGAAATGGGAACTGGGGTTACTGGTTTGTACTGGTTTGTACTGGGAGGGGACTGGGAGGGGCTGGGAGGTGAAAAAATGGGGAGAAAAGGTGAAAAAATGGGGAAAAACGGGGAAAAAATGGGGAAGAAAGGGTTAAAAATGGGGGAGAAATGCAGAAAAAAGGGTTAAAAACGCCCAAAAAGGGTTCAAGATGGCCACCAGCAGCCCCAAACTGGTTTAGACTGGTTTTTACTGGGAGGGACTGAAACAAAATGGCGGAAAACGGCAAAAAATGGTAAAAAATTGGAAAAAAAATGAATAAATTGGGAAAAAAGCAAAAAAAGGGTTAAAAATGGCAGAAAAAAGGTTCAAAATGGCAGAAATGGGTCCCAAACTGGTTTGAACTGGTTTATACTGGGAGGGACTGAAACAAAATGGCGGAAAATTGAAAAAAATACTTAAAAATTGACGAAAAATGGTTAAAAATTGACAAAAATTCGTTAAAAATTGGAAAAAAATGGGGAAAAAATTGGAAAAAAAGGCAAAAAAAGGGTTAAAAACGCCCAAAAAAGGGTTCAAGATGGCGGCCATTGGTTTATACTGGTCTGTACTGGTTTATACTGGGAGGGACTGAAACAAAATGGCGGACATTATGGGTTTTTAAGCCACGCCCACTTCATAAATTGGGGTTAATTATGGGTTTAAGGCACGCCCACTTCATAAATTTGGGTAATTATGGTTATTAAGCCACGCCCACCTTATTTTCTTGGGTTAATTATGGAGTTTAAGCCACGCCCACTTTTTATTTTATGGGTTAATTATGGGTTTAAGCCACGCCCACTTTATAAATTTGGGTTAATTATGGGTTTAAACCACGCCCACTTTATTTTATTGGGGTAATTATGGGTATTAAGCCACGCCCACTTCATAAATTTGGGTTAATTATGGGTTTAAGCCACACCCACTTGGTTATATCGGGTTAATTATGGTTTTAAGCCACGCCCACTTCATATATTTGGGTTAATTATGGTTATTAAGCCACGCCCACCTTATTTTCTTGGGTTAATTATGTATTTTAAGCCACGCCCACTTTTTATTTTATGGGTTAATTGTGGGTTTAAGCCACGCCCACTTGATTATATTGGGTTAATTATGGGTTTTAAGCCACGCCCACTTGATAAATTTGGGTTAATTACGGGTTTAAGCCACGCCCACTTTCATTTAATTGACTTCCAGCCCATTTAAGCCACGCCCACTTGGTTATATTGGATTAATTATGGAGTTTAAGCCACGCCCACTTGATAAATTTGGGTTAATTATGGCATTTAAGCCACGCCCACTTTTTATTTTATGGGTTGTGGGTTTAAGCCACGCCCACTTTTTATTTTAATGGGTTAATTGCGGGTCTAAGCCACGCCCACCTGATTATATTGGGTTAATTATGGGTATTAAGCCACGCCCACTTTTTATTTTATGGGTTAATTAGTGGTTTAAGCCACACCCACTTGATTATATTGGGTTAATTATGGCTTTAAGCCACGCCCACTTCATAAAATTGGGTTAATTATGGGTTTTTTAAGCCACGCCCACTTTATAAATTTGGGTTAATTATGGTTATTAAGCCACGCCCACTTTTTATTTTATGGGTTAATTGTGTGTTTAAGCCACGCCCACTTTATTATATTCAGTTAATTATGGGATTAAGCCACACCCACTTGATTATGTTGGGGTAATTATGGGTTTAAGCCACGCCCACTTCATAATATTGGGTTAGTTATGGGTTTTTTAAGCCACGCCCACTTGGTTATATTGGGTTAGTTATGGGTTTAAGCCACGCCCACTTGGTAAATTTGGGTTAATTATGGACATTAAGCCACGCCCACTTTTTATTTTATG